>NC_079532.1:14377609-14650109 GCF_003711565.1 Takifugu flavidus
GCTGCTTTTACAGGAAGTACTTCCATGCATTTTCAGTGCTGTTACAGTTTCAGTTACCCAATAATTGACTAGATCGATGCTAACATGATTCCAATTGATCTGCGTAATAACTTGAGGGCAGAAATGAAAGTCTGCTTGTGGATGATCTATAAAGGGACTTTGTGAAGCACACAGCATGTGCCTCCAATGAAATTCTGTCTGTTGTGTTGTATCCTCCCAGTTAATCCTGCCCACTCTCTCAGTTTTCTGCATTTATTCAACAGCCAAACTTGGTTTGATCCCTGACAAATGCTCGAGTTGTCCACTGGCTGCACCTTGTAATATGTAATGGGGATCAGCGAGTGAATTGGAAGGAATTTCAGCTTCCTGTTTTGTGCGTGTGAAGCTCTCGGCATGCTAAGGTTGAATATAACTGGGCAACGTGTGGCATGGAAGAAACCCACTACCCTTCCTGCCTTCTCAGGTGTCAATATGGTCATGTTGGCCTCATTTTTCCTTTGGTATTTGCATGATTTTTTTTTTTAGTAATTGTAGTAGCACAACAGTGATGACACAGAACACACTCGGATTAGATGAAAAATCTTTCATCATTATTAGCTGACCTTAGTTTGCTGATGAGGCACTGTAAATTATTGCTTCGGTATGCAAAAAAACAGGAAGTTTAATGGCAATTTAACTGTACTAATTGGGTTTTTTTGCTGCCAGAATGAAAGGTGATACTCTTCAGAAATGTGCACTCACCGGTTGCCCCTGATGCCACGGATGTAAGGGCTTGTCTCAGATATTCATGTACTTTCACCCTGCTGTCCTCACTTTACATCCAGGCCTGCGCTGGAGTAGTCAGCTGAGAAGGTAACCTAGTTCTTAACTGCACGAATGTGCTCTGGCAGACTGCCACAAGTCCAAATCTGCAGAATATTCAGCTTTGGAGAGTGGTTATTTCATCCAGCAGGTGTGAGGACATGCCCTGGATGTGTGGGTCACCGTCAAATCTCCAATCAGGGCCATCTTTGATTTTGCATTATTGATAGCTCACATTCATTCAAATGACACATTTAATGTTTATGAAAATAAAGGAACAACTTGCTGTTATCGTGATGACCAACATTGATGACCAAAGATTCTAGAGTGTGTTACAGCTCTAGTTACGCCCTGCACCAGAACTGTTGTATGCAGATACGCCCCTCACCCTATCGCATCACCCTTGGCACCCTTCAGTTTAACCTAAGCTTCAAAGCATCCAGTCTTTAGGTCATAGTTTTGTGAGTTCAGCAGCTCCTTCACAGGTCATTCAACCCTGGCAAGAGTTTCCTGGACGTCCCCAGTGTGACCGTCAGGACATTGCTTCTGTTTTGTGGCGTCCCATCCGCTTTTGGTCGTTGGATTCAGCTGCATGTCAACAAAAAAAAATAATAGATGGCTAAGAGATCGTTAAAGTTGTACCACATTCTCTCAAGCTTGACAAGAGAAACAGTCAGAATAAGTTTGCCGCATGCTCCACCCTGAACGTCATGTTGTTTTTCTTTTAAATCTTAGTCTTTGCCCAGTTGTTTATAGTCCTGTCTGTCATTCTGACACACACGGAGGTTTGAGACATTTGTGTTTTTGGTAGAGACAACAGAATAGAGATTCTGAGCCTTTTGATGATTTGTCTTATTCTATTTAAGTACCAGAACAGTGGAACAGGTCTTGCAGCCTGTCCTCGTCGCCATTACACAACGATCGTCACGGCTGCCCGCTGGTCCTCCTGCAGCTTTCTTCACGGTGAATCTAAGGATGTGACTCCTCTGATACGGTGGTTTCTGAACTTGCAAATGAGCCACAGGGATAACCAAATGTTGATATCATTGAGGGGTTTTATGACAGGCGCTTTCATTTGCCATGCTGTGCCATGGTCTTCTCAAGTCCTCGGTCCACTGTTTTTTTTAGTGTCTTGAAAGGCGTGAAGGTGGTGAGAGTTGGCGTTCATGATAGGAATTGAAACATCCTGAATCAATCGGTTTTGCAGGTTCTGGCAGTCAGCTCTAATTATCCATGTTTGACTCCTGTGAACAAGGTTTTGGGGCACGAGCTCAAACTCGCACCCAAGCCAGCATTAATGTGAGCTTCAAATGCACAAGCCTGTGTCATCCATCAGTGTTTGAACTGTCTGAGAAGGGTTCCATTTTTAAAAATTTGCTCGACCATTGTGGGCTCTTTGAAGCAAGAGATGTCACGAACAAGGTTGGAAAAACTCAAAAGCAGGCCACTGAACTCAGACCTATATCATGGCTTCCGATGCGTTCTAAAGGTCTCTGCTTTTTCTCAGGCAGGTTTTAGTTTTACTTTGGCAGCAAAACAGGCACAACCCTGGGGTGGAGCCATAACATTTCCATTTCAGAGCATTTTCTTCTTCCTGAGAAAATGTTGTATTCAATTTGGAGCTCTGTCCAATTAAAATGGAAAACTTATGTCATGTGACCACCATCCTGCACTCAACGCAAAAACGTACTACACTAAAGGCAAAAAAATAAAAATAAAAATCAGTTTCAGCTTTTCGGATATTGGCACATTATCTTATTTCCCTAATATGTGGTTCTGAGGGTTAAAAGAAAGCTCTTAATTGATCAGTCAGAAACTTTCCAGAAGAATATGGTTGCTTCCTAGTTTTTCAAGGCCTGTCTGACGCCAAAGTCAAAAGTCTGCGTGCATGATACAGGTAATGTGGCTCTTTTAGAGCCGCTGCTCACGTGATTGTTCAAACAGCTCAGCCGCACGTCACTTACATTGTCTGGGCAATTCTTTAATTCATGTTATGGCCCAGCACATGCCTAAAGATTTGTAAAATTAGCCTTTTAAACAGGTTTTTGCTCAGAATTCAAGAAAACAGACATGAGTCAAATAAAATACCTGTGGAGTTGTGAAGGTGAGGCTGAGAATATCTCACCTATGTTAAAGCCCAGTGATTGCACACCTTAATGATATTGCGGTAAGCTGGGAATTTGTGGAGCTTTAGCTTTGACCCAGGTTAGTATCTATGAATCTCCCATGAATGAATATATGGATGGACTGAGCACATCATATACCTGCAAAAGATGCTAAACATCCATTTGGTCACTCCTTGAATAAAACAAAAGATTTCTCCTGATTCATAAAGCTTCTCCAGATGAGTGCATGCATGTCTCCTCGGTGAGGTCCAGCCCGGCTGTCTTTAACTCCCCCATAGTCTGTTCAGCTCATTTTAAAGGATATAATTTCAAGGGGTAGTTTTTGATTCTGTTTCCTTTTATATCTTGGAGGAAAAAAAGTTTTGGTAGATAAACAGATTGTTTTGCTTTCTCTGAATTTATTCCCTCGTGCACATTTGCCGGTTGACTTAGAAGAAAAACCATTGTTGAATGTGAAGGCTGGGGCATTGAATACTCGTGGAAGCAAAAGAGAGATTACTCCTAAAGGTCGTCGCTGGAATGCTTTTCTGGAAACGCGATGGAGTTCCGTTTGGACGTCGCTGCTCATGTTCTCTAAATAATAGTTCAGCGAGTCCTCGGAGGCCACAGAACCCGATCTGATGACTCTGTGTGAACGTGTTTTTCCTCATTGTGCTAAGCTTCAATTGGAGCCCATCTCAGAGGCCACAGCTCCACCATCCCAAAAGCTGCTGGAGATGGAGGGAATTTTGCAGACACCTGCTAAAAGTGGGCAGTTTCAATCAGGAGTATTTGTGTCCAGCCTGGGAGATCGGACACATTTGTCTCCTGATGTGGAAAGACTCACGACTGTCTGTACTCCTTTTGTTGAGGAGGAGTGGAACTGGTGCTTTCCTCAGGGTACATGATAAATGGATCTGCAACGGATCGAGTATCAAAGAACACAACTGGGCCTGTTGTTTACTTTTGTTCACTTAAACTCTACCAAAGTGTCTCACAGCTGCACTTAAATGATATGTTTTTTTTGGGGGGGGGGGGGGGGTTGGTTTGATGAGCCATTTATTACTGTGATTTCAGATAATTACATTACTGCTGAATCACTTTGAATAGAGATTCAAGTCTAGATCATGTACCATAGAATTAGCCACACCCAAAGATGAATTTGATTTTCTTTAATAGGCAGCAGGTAAACACGGGGTACTAAATGAGAGACACGCTATTACTGTACTAGTGTGTGTGTGTGTTCAGGACTTTTGCACATAATACATGTCAAATTATGTTAAATTGAGTGGGTGGGGGGGGTCATTTGTGCAAATCCTTTACTTATTCTTGAACAATGATTATCCTAAAATTCAAGGGTTTTCAAAAGCATTGTCATAGTGCTGACACATTTCAGGTTACTGCAAGTGATTTATCTTGATTAAAAGTAACACCCATTCATCATAGAACTATAAAAACACAGCTGACACGGTGCTTTCAGCTAATGCATTAGCAGTGGGAAGGTGGGGACAGCGGTTTAGGATCGTAAAGGAAAACTCAAAAGGTTTTTAATCTGGCCACATGGGCACTTACTTATTTTTTAGCTTACTTTATCATCTACATGACTCTGACTCTACCCAGAGATGTTATAGTTGAAAATCTTTCTTGCTATTGAGCACATTATATCTGACGCCTTCATTCTGTTCCCATGCAGAGTTTAGCTGGCAGATACATATGCAGCCAGGGGGTCAGGGGGCACCCCTGAATAGACCCCACTTGCTTTTCTCTCTAATTAGCACCTCAGTCAGTAAACACAGTCATTTCCTGTGACCGCCGGACAAAATGATCACCAGTGTTACCTCTTAGAAAGAGAGCAAACACAATTGTCATTAGAAGGGTGTTATCATGGCATCCAGTGCTCATTGCACATATTTTGAAATAGGAATATTAATCAAAACGCTCTCCAGGGTGCCCTTTAGGCATCCTTCGCTTGACAAGTTGGGACTGAAGAGGATAAAGATTTTCTCAGTGCCAAACTAGCACTCAAAAGATCCAGCCAAGGCCCCCTAACATGGAGCATCCAGAGTGTTTGACCTTTTGGCATCATTAAATCATGCCTGTTTAATATCAGGGTTATGTATCTGACTTCAATCAGGGCAGTAATACCTGTGGTAAACATGAAGGGTCACTTCTAAGGCATCTATTTATAAAGTGACTTCCTCCTTGTTGCGTTTTCTAGATTCCCCGTTTGTTGTTATGTTCCTGGAGTGGAAATGACCCAAGAACACATTGGTGTGTGTAAAATACTTCTCAAAATGACTTATGATTTTTTTTTTTTTTAAAGTTGATTTGTGTTCATATCGATAGTTACATTTATTGTGACAGAAGCAGGGCTGCCGACCGTAGCCAAGCGGCTTAACCATAGGATCTATTTTTAGAGGATGATGTAATGCAGGCAGATGTAAAAGCTGCATACATGTACGTGCTGGAGGAGGTGCATACCTGTAATACTTGTGTGACTTGTGTGAAATCCTGCAGATTTTCCAGATGACGGTAAATCTTCAGTCTGGTGTGAAATTCACACTGTGACCCCGATTTGCACATATGTCAGCATCTAAATATGTTTATCAACTGGATAAGTAAAGGTCAAGATTTTTAATAAGAATTACTATAATTCAAAATTCATTACTTCTCACTGTTTTCTTGAGCAACCAAATAGTAGTATTAACTGTTTTTTCCTTTAGGATTAAGATATTTATATTGTCCCAAGTTCTACTCCATGTATCTTATAATGTTGGACAATGTCATTTCCAAGGAAGCCTATGGACAAACAGAATTTAAGTATTTTTAACCCTAACCTTTACAGGATAATTTTGAAATTCCAGTTTCCAAATACGGCCCAAACAAACCTCGGGCCTGAAGACAAGATAATGCCAATTAAGGGCAATGATTAATTGTTGCCATTAAGTCTGGTCAGAGTGTTGAATGTCACGGCCGACCTGCGTGAGCTCTTCTGTCTTCACACGCTCACTGTGATTACGGTCCCTATTGGAGCCAGATTCCCTTTGAAGGCCCTTCTCACATGTGCGTCTTAAAGGTTAGCTTCTCGCCTTTCATGACCAGCGATTGATGTGTTGCCATACCCAACAAGTTTTATTTCTATTTACAATCAAATAAGCTGTCTGAGACGATCACTACCGTCTGCTGTGCACAGAGAAAACAGAGACCCTCGCAAAAAAGGTTTGAATTCATATGGAAATGATTTACTACCCACCTGAGTCCATGCTGAAATTCCTGCTCCAGTTGATGTCTTCCTTTTCCACATGGTTGTGTTTGAGGCACTTTGTAAAACAGTCTGCGTGCTGATGAAGTGTGAGCTCTTTGTCTGCTGTTATTTCAAGTTGAAAAACATCAGTGGAGTCGGTGAATCCCAAGGAATCCCAGGATGAATCTCCAGACTGTGTTGTGAGGTTGATTAAAACGCATTGGCTGACATCAGACTACCAACTGTCTAGAGAAATGCTTTGGGGGCTGCACCAAAGTCTTAGTTATTTCAATATCTTGCTGATATTTATGTAATTTGGAACTTTTCAAACCAGTTTATTGGCATTTCTTTGGACACTTTCTGTTGCTCGTGGATGTGATGCTGAAAAGAAAGACAACAGCTCCTGGGATTCTGCCTCCCATAATAGTTTTGTAATAATTAACTGAGATGTTTATGTGTTCCTCTACTGTGGATAAAAGATGTGTCATCGTCCTCCTGTCCAAACTGGTGTTTGTTATATATTTCTGAGCTGGCTCTCTGAGTCACCTCTAAGGCCCTTAACAGGGCTGAAACATGACTTGACAACTTGACTGAGACATTTTTATTTAGACATTTTTTGTCTTTTGGACTTTAGGAATGAATCTAACATCCTCCACCTCTCCTGTAGCACACATCTGTAGACAAACGCAGTGAGTGAGTGTTGTGATAAATACTAAAAACAACTACCGGTAATCACTCATGAAATGTGTATTTTTGTTTGATTTATGCTGTCATATCTTTAGCGTTGGACTCAATCTGTTGGTACATGCTTTAGATGAGTTGCTTCTTTGACATTGGTAATATCTGCAGCTTTGGATTATAACCTCTTTAGTCTTAAAGATCATATCTTGTGCTTGTTTTATAGCTGCAGTAAAGATTCCATTGCATTTTTTTAAATCTCACTTACATCACGCTGAGTCAGCACAAGTTGTCTTATCGCCTATCGGTAATGTCTTGAGAGAGTCCCTTAACAATGGAGAACATTTTCTTCTTTAAGTGCAGAAATAATTATAAAATAGATATATGACTGGGTTGCTTCCTGCACGCCTTGTTCCAAGTCATTTTTGTAAAACATTTAAACTGTTTACAAAGCAGTTGCTAAACTCATGTCAAGTCAATCAGGTTCCTCCATCTTTGCCCAAAGGACTGGATTGTCTGTATTGTACTGATAGTGTTCTGGACTCTGTGAAATTCTTAATTTGAGTCAGAGCTCAAACAGCATAGATGAGGGTATAAAAGGTCAGCACCGTAAAACTGCCGACACAGCAGGTGGACAAAATCTATTTACTGGTTACCCAAGTTTCTAACCAATTGGGCAGCTTGGAAGGTGGATCAGATCTATGGTTCTGACTCGTGAAAGACCTGTTATCAAGCTGTGTTTATGGAGGTGTAACAGTTTTCTTGTTTCTAGAATCACTTTTGCCCCAGGCATGTTCGGTCCGCTGTGATGAGAGTTCCTTTCTAGGTTCAACAGGTTAGTTCTTAGGAAGGAAAAAAGGTTGTTTGAGGTTATTTACCTGCAGAGTATGGTGAAATGTCTGGGCGGTTTTGTTTACTAGCTGTGTCGATTGCATGCCTGATGAGGCATCTGTTAAATCACTTGGCTTATCTTGATTAAAGGTGAAAAGCAGTAGTTGAGATGTCTCAGTGTAGTTTGTCCTTCTCTTGCTGACAGAATGAAAATGTCTGAAGCTGGAAGTTAGAGTCGACCCCCTTTCCTACCTGACGGTTTGTGTTTTTGGGCTGGTCCTGGACCCAGAGACCCCTGCCTGGGGCAGGAGGGGGGGGGGTGTGAAGGGCCCTGACAGCTCGGACAATGGGGGATCGAAGCTCGGGTGCAACTGGACGAGATGGAGCGAACCACTCCCACGTCCTGTTCGACAACTTCGTCCAGGCGAGCACCTGCAAGGGCACCCTCAAATCCTTCCAGGAACTGTGCGACCACCTGGACGTCAAGCCCACTGAATCCAGGATCTTCTACCATAAGCTCAAGTCCAAGCTTAACTACTGGAAGGCCAAAGCGCTCTGGGCAAAGTTAGACAAGAGGGCATGCCAGAAGGAGTACAAGAAGGGCCGTGCCTGTGCCAACTCGAAGGTAAGGTTGATCTGACCCATGTGCACAGAACAAGCATGTAGATATAAGCAATAATGTAGCCTGTGTGATAAGGTTAAGATTTCTGTATCACACTGCTTACAGTGGGTCTGTACCATCTGCATCTCTCTGTGTCCAGTGTCTAATTATCGGCGCTGGACCATGCGGCCTGCGCACAGCCATCGAACTGGCTCTCCTTGGGGCCAAGGTGGTTCTGCTGGAGAAGAGAGATGCCTTCTCACGGAACAACGTGCTGCATCTCTGGCCCTTTGCAATCCAGGACCTCAGGGGCCTCGGTGCCAAGAAGTTCTATGGAAAGTTCTGTGCGGGTGCTATTGATCATATCAGTAAGTGCACCTTCGGGAGAAGTTGCTCTGCTTCACTTGCACCACCCCAATTGGCTGAGTCATCTCTTTTCTGCTTTTCTCGTGTCGCAGGTATTCGTCAGCTCCAACTGATGCTGCTCAAAATGGCTCTCCTGCTGGGCATTGAGATCCATGTCAATGTCGAGTTCAAGGGTCTTGTTGAACCCCCAGAAGATCAAGAGACTGAAAGTAAGTGAGCATCTGGAGGCACGACGAAGAGAAAGCCAGCACACGTCTCGCCCCAGAACCGCCTGCCAGAGGCCGTCTGCTGGCTCTTCTTGTGCATTTCTGTCTGATTACATACACCAAACATCTTGCAGAAATTGGTTGGAGAGCTGGGGTCCACCCCAGGACACACCCTGTCAATGAGCTGGAGTTTGATGTCATCATTGGAGCAGATGGAAGGAGAAACACGCTCCCAGGCAAGTGAATATGTGCTCGCTGGGCATACTCTGCAACACTGTGATGTAGACAGCCTTTTCTTGTCCCGAGCAAATGCAGAACCACGAGGGTGATGACCTAACTGTGTGCAGCTGCAGCCAACTGTCGTGTATGAAAACAGTTGTGCACATCGGTGGACTGCGTGCAGCTTTACATTTTGACAGCATAGAGTAGAATAGGAAGCGTTGAATTGGCCGTCTGTTTTCCTGTATGAATGCTGGAAAAAGGAAACCCCCACCTGACGGAGCACCATGACCCCTCTCTGAAGTGGCGAGTACTCCATCAATGAGGGGAAGCAGAGGCCTCCCTATGGGATAACCAGTCACGCAGATCGAAACACTGGAAAGCTGTTCTGCTGTCATGACGCAGAACATCTGGTTGCATTTTTAGCACACAATATGCAATTTTCGGATTTAGTATGTTGTCAAAAGAGCCACGAGCCTTGTTTCACGGCCTTGTCTCGATGTTTATTTATTCGTGCTGATTCCTGGCCACCAAGTCCATTTCCTAATCCTTTCACTGTCGACCTTTGCAGGTTTTCGGCGCAAGGAGTTCCGAGGAAAGCTGGCCATCGCCATCACTGCCAACTTCATCAACAGGAACACGACGGCGGAGGCCAAGGTCGAGGAGATCAGCGGGGTGGCATTCATCTTCAACCAGAAATTCTTTCAAGACCTCAGAGAAGCGACAGGTCTGGGGCAGCCAAGTCTGTAATATCTGCAAATACTCAATCTCTACATTTGCGTTAGTTAAATGTCCTCAGATTACAGATCCAATTAAAATGCCTCACGGTGGGTCCCATGCCAAGTCCAGCACAGCGTACCGCTAATGTCATGATGTCCCCCGGCCTCCGGTTATGTGCTCCAATTGTCCCTCTAATGACGAGACGACCGCTAAACTCTGTCCGTGCGTGGCAAATGACGCATGTCTCTCATACCTTTTCTTCAGGAATTGACCTGGAAAACATCGTCTACTACAAGGACGACACGCACTACTTTGTCATGACCGCAAAGAAGCAGAGCCTGCTGGAGAAGGGAGTCATCCTGCATGTGAGTGATCAGAGAAATGTCTAATTTACTTTGTCTTTCTGATGCAGATTAAGTTTAAAGTTTAGAGAAATCAGGCTTTTTAAGTGTATTTGTATTTATCTTTCCCTCTTTTTTTGCTTCCCTAATGGACTAACTAAGCCAAATGTTTCACGAACAGACTGATGACTCGAGCCTTTGCGATTGCGTCCTCACGGTAATTTCCTGTCCCCGACCACTTTCCACAGGAAACCGGAAAGCTTTTTCTAAAAAAACAAAAAACATCTTCCTCCATCTCTTTTCTTTCGGCAATTTTCACAGTCTGACACATAAGTCACTGTTTTTTGGTTGGAACATCACAGAGCAACTGTCTCAGATCGCAGGAAGGTACCAAGTTTGTATAGTAGGAGTTTAGTCCTCATTTACATCTTCCAACACTGTGCCCTTCCTTTCCCCTCGTCCACATTACTGGCACCAGCGTTGGCACTGGACAACGGGAGAGGTGGAAGATGGAAGAATGTGCCTCTCGCTGCCAGCCAATGAAAACACTCATAGTGGCCTTGTTGCCTCTGTTTTTATTTCTTGGTAACAAGGGCTCATTTGAAAAGCATTTACACCAGAACTCAAACAACTTTGATTGTAAATAGACCCTAATTATCCATTAAACCTCTGAAAGGGCAGGTGTTCCCTTCAAAAAATGTGGTGAAAAAGGTCAACTTGCAAAACTGGGCAATAGTTTTGTGAAGTAAGCTAAATTTGTTGCTCATCTTAAGAATTTCTACCTCTTTTCTTCCTTCTGAATGATATATATGCATATTATATTAGCGATAACAATAATAATTCTACCCATTAATTAAAGATAAAGACATCGCAATTACAGGCATGCTGAATTGCCTCCAATTCTAATTCCCATCACATCTTTTGTCTGGTAGGACTACGCAGACACTGAGCTGCTGCTGTCCAGGGCTAACGTGGACCAGGCCGCACTGCTGTCTTATGCCCGTGAGGCTGCTGATTTCTCCACCAACCACCAGCTGCCCACACTGGACTTTGCCATCAACCACTACGGGCAGCCGGATGTGGCCATGTTCGACTTCACCTGTATGTACGCTTCTGAAAACGCCGCCATGGTGCGCCAGCGCCAGGGCCACAACCTCCTGGTGGCGTTGGTCGGCGACAGCCTGTTGGAGGTGGGCGAGTTTATTTTTGAAGTTTTTAATGTTGTGAAGTAATTCCTGGCATGGCAGTTCTGCCTCTTCTTTCTCTTCTCTTTGCCATATTTGGTTGTTGAATGCGGTCGGTCCGCTTGTGTGTCTGTCTGCAGCCGTTCTGGCCCATGGGCACCGGTATCGCTCGTGGTTTCCTGGCAGCCATGGACTCGGGCTGGATGGTGAGGAGCTGGGCTCAGGGAAAAACCCCTCTTGAGGTGCTGGCTGAGAGGTGAGGGTGTGGAAATAATGATACGTACCCTCTGAAGCTCGCCCTGCTTTCCAAACACACGTACACACATTCCCTCTCTTCAAACACACGCTTTTATCTCCAAGTGTTTTACTAGGAAATGTGCCCGTGTGTGATTTCAGACATCATTCCCACCTCTGCTTGTTCTAACAGGATAAGTGCTCCTTTTGGAACAGAATGGAATGTGGCCTTTTGATAATAATGCTAACAATTTCCAGTTTGTTTTTCTCAGACACAGTTTCTTCACTCCTCTTTCCGTTAGGGAGAGTATATACCGTCTCCTGCCCCAGACGACACCAGAAAATGTCAACAAGAACTTCAGTCAGTACAGCTTGGATCCAATAACCCGGTACCCCAATGTTAGCCTTCACTTCCTGAAACCCAGCCAGGTGGGTCCCACTAAACTGTCCAGTCAGGCTGGACAGGGATGCTCTGTTTTTCAGCTGAAAATCAAACTGCTTGTAAAACAATCTGAGAAGAGTTTATCTTTGGATGTAAAAAGCGACAAAGTTGATGCTGTCTAAGCGCTAAAGTATTGTTGTGGCTGTAAAAGGCAACTATGATGTCAGCAATAATGTACTTCTGTTGCTTTAAACTTGAATGGAATCACAAGTTTTTTTGTATTTTAGTTACAGAAATAATTTAGTCAAATCAAAATTTTGCTTCACCTTTTTAATTCAGGCCTGTTGATGTAAGTCAAGTAAAATTGTGTTGATTGCAGGTGAGACACCTCTATGACACGGGAGAGTCCCGGGAAATCCGCATGGAAATTGAGAATGTGATCAACTCCTCGACTCCCAAGCTGGCCAGGAATGGTTTGTGTCATGTTTATTTTGCCTACATTAGTGGGATTTTACTCCTAAAATGTAACAATGAACTATTTTCACTCCAGAAAATTGTCTGCTTGCCAAGCAGTCCCAAGGTAACGCAGAGTCCAAATGCATGTTGTTGAACTTCCAGAGGATCCTGCTAGTTCTAACAGTTGGTTTACTTGCCATGTACTCATGTGAATGAGTTGTTGGAATGATGGAACTTTTTGCCCCTCAAGGTCATTTTTTGTTTACTAACTGGATCACTGTTTCTCTAATTTAAGCCTGTGCGATACACTGTGCTTTACAGTAAATGTTCCCTTTGTGTTCTGCATCGTTTCCTAACCTCCCATGTGCATCCTTCCCCCTGCCTACATCAGTAAACCCTTACAGTCGGTCGTCAGTTGCTACTAACATGGATGTCGAAGCCACAGACGATAAAACTTAATGGCGTTCTGTTCCACCCTCCCTGAACAAGGCCGTTAGACCACTCGGCTGGAGTCGCGCTGCGCTGCTCTCAAGCAGATTTCTTTCCATGTTGAAAGCAGTTCAGCCTTGTAACGTCAAGCCTGCAATTCCAGAATCCATCGCTCGATCCAGTAAGCTGCTGAGCTGGTGCCAGAGGCAAACGGAGGGATACCGGAATGTCAGAGTCACGGACCTCACCATGTCCTGGAAGAGCGGCCTGGCCCTGTGCGCCCTCATCGACCGATACAGGCCGGACCTCATGTGAGTAGACTTGAGATTTCATTTTCCATCATTGTTGCTGCTCATGTTGTTGAGCGCAATATGAGTCTCAGAGTCTCAGAGTCTCTTATTTTTCCCCGCATCTTCGCTTAGCCTCCCATTTGCACTCACGTGAACAAACGGTCCACTTAACCTGATGCACACACACCCCTGCAAATACACAAACACCAGTCTTCATCCGTATTGTCTCATTATTGCCCTCTGGAGCCAACTTGACAATTAACATCATATGCTATTAGAGGTTGTGTTCAGCCTGACCTTTTAACGAGCACGCATGAGTAGCACACATCCTTGGCGGATGGGGGAGGGAGTAACAAGATGCAGTACCTCGGGAAAAGTGCATCACATGGAAACACGTGAACAATAGATGAGAGGAAGCGGAGCCACGCTGCCCATAATGTTCAAATGCTTTTAAATGCGGCTGATGGGCGGCGTTAATGGTGGGGGGTTTTTGGCTGCTGCGTGACAACATTTGCAGCAATGCTTTTAGAAACATACACAGAAGCCTGCTGAAGTCTTCATCTGTGTTGTCACACAGATGTCGTAAATATCAGGAAGGTGTTCTTGAAGGATGGACAGTGCGTCTAAAGTCATTTCCCGCTAATCTATTCCAGCACACATGCAATTTTCTTATTTTCTGGACTTCCTGCAACGGTTAGTTTAAAAACTTAGTAATATGAATTGATTCTTTTAATTGTAAAGAAATTTTATATGTATACCGGTATTGTCTTTAAAATGGGACTATAAATTTTCAATTAATCACAGAAAAGTCCATTTTGAAGAGGAAAAACAAACATAAAATACTGTATGGCTAATGTGGTGCCATCAAGTTATGCCTTTGACCCTGAAAAATTGTCACTGAGAGTCCACAGCCAAACCCCCCGAGCCCCACGTGAGCATGGACATAGTGCTGAGTAGGAGATAAGAGCAGATCCTTTGGCAGGAAACATGCAGTAAATGATGCCGTTAACTGCATGAGCACGTGCAGTGAGGACCCCACTATGGAGGCCATTATGCTTAATGATTAAGACTTTTTATATCTGAATTATATCTTTTCTCCTCCGTCTTGCTCAGTGACTTTGAATCCCTGGATGAGAAAGACTATGAGCAGAACAACCAGCTCGCCTTTGATGTGGCTGAGAGGGAGTTTGGCATCTCGCCGTGCATGACTGGCAAAGAGATGTCGTCTGTGGTGGAACCTGACAAGCTGTCAATGGTCATGTACCTCAGCCAGTTCTATGAGATGTTTAAGGACACAGTGCCACCCGGAGGTAAGACGTCGGTATTGCAGTTTTGATCCAGCAGCCCAGTCTTTAACTGCAGTCTTTTCATTGATGCGGGGACACAGTCTTTGGGCTTATTGTCTTTTTTTATTGTATTTCTTTTATTTATTTATTTTTTTTTTTTACCTAGATAACCACAACTTGAGTCCAGAGGAAAAGGCGGCACTCATAGCCAGCACCAAGTCTCCCATCTCATTACTCAGCAAACTCGGTCAAAGCATAGCCATTTCAAGGAAAAGGAATCCAAAGGTCTGTGTCTGAAAAGTGCTCATCTGCATTACCTTTGGCCTTTATGCACAACAGCACACTGTTATGTAGCCATTGTAAAAATATGTCGTGTCTCGAATGTGTCATCGACAGGACAAAAAAGAGAAGGATGTTGATAGTTTGGGGAAGAGAAGGAAAACCAGCCAGTCAGAGGAGGTGAGGACTGCTGAAGGCAGCGTGTCTCATGGCGGAATTCCTTATTTTATGCTTATTTTTGAACTTTTTTTTTCCTCGCAGGAGGAGGCCTCCAGGGGCGTCTGCGATGACAGGTCCTCCGTCCCTGCCGTCCTATCTGAGAAGAAAATGGACTCCTCCAACCACAACAAAGTCAAGGTCATGGCCACTCAGCTCCTCGCCAAGTTTGAGGAGAACGCACCAGCACCGCAAGCAGGGCTGAAACGCCAGGTAGGAGAGCCTTGCTTCCAGACTATTTCAACAAGCGTGTCATTTTGATGCAGTGTGGCCTGTAGTCACATGACTGGGGGGGTTACAGGTAGATCATTACATTAATGAGCTGGGGTTCCGAAAGGCAGCTCTGGCCAGGCTCCTTTATTTGTTCCAGCAGCATGTGGGTGGCTTCTCAGCTGACTGGCCTCAGAGGGTGAATCAAGTTGGTAGAGCTTCGTTTTGTCCCTGAGCGTGGGAGGGAAAAGTGGGCTGCTCAGACACTAGACAGTGTTGTTGGAGGAGAGAAAGAAACCTCTATTGTTGTTCTGTGGAGAAAAAAAGAATCAGATCGCTGTTTGCCATCTTTCTGACTCATTTTTTGATCATTAGAACAGTCTGACCTAACAGCTCAAGCAAACAGCGCGTCAGGTCTGTGGTTTATGCGTGGGATTAATGTGCATGCTGCCTCAAGTGTGACTGTTGTTAGCATTGCGCTGATCAGATAGTATAGACGCAGCACAGCGAAGGATCTATTTTCAGAAGCAATAAGGCCAAAGGGCAGTTTGGGTAGTTTATTCAAAAGGCAGTTTTCACTGTCAATTTTGGGTTTTCCCAGATGACGATGACAGGGGTGAACAAACATTTGTTGTTGCACCATTTAAATCCCCGACTCTTTTTCCGGCTTTTTAAAGCCTTTGTGTCTGTCGTGTTATCGAGAGGGACCAAACTTTGGTGCATCTCAATATAACGGTTATTCCGCGTAATCTTGTCATTTCCTATTCCAACTGTGACCCCGTCTACTCATGATTCATTTCCTCTTACTCTCTCTCTCTGTTTCACTCTGTCCATCTCTCTGTTTCTGTCTCTCCTTCGCTCTGTCTTTCTACTCCCATCGTGGACTATTACTCATTGACGTGCATGTTCTATCTCGTGACAAAGGGAGACTCTCTGCCCAATCTGGACCACCTTTTTCCCCCTCCTCTGCCCCAAATCTCCATGAATGAGCCAGCACGGCTGGCACCTGTGCCAGCTTGGAGGAAGGTAAAGAGCGTCATGCCAATAGAGACTAACTAGCTAGACACCCTAACTAGACGCCTGTGCTCTCTCACTGTGGGTGCACTAATGTGAACTTTTCTGTCTCTGTAGGGGCCTCTCACAGATCTGTAGTGTAGTGTTCACAGTTTAAAGTCTTCACCTAGCTGCGCAGCATCCGTATTTTGTTGTGCATGTGCGTGTCTGCCGTTGTCACGGTTTCTCCTCCTCGTTCCCTCTGGTACAGAGACGCACACAGCAACAGGAGAAGCTGAGCATTCGCTACAAAGAAATGATCAAGTGTCAGACATTGCCCACCAGAGGGGAGCAGGTATGGTTTGCCCCTTGGTCTTGGTAGTCCTCCCACACCTGTTAGGCCCTTTACGACACCGCACTTCCTTCATTGATGCACTGGGAGTCCTCCTGATTTTAAGGTGTTCACTCTGTGGGAACATACAGGGATTTTTTTTAATAGATCTATTTTGGGGGACTATTTTGCGGGTCTTGTAGATAAAATCACCCAGCGCACCTTTTATTGGATGACATAAATTTATTTTTTATTTTTAATTTTACTAACAGTTGGAATGAATCCAGAAAAGTCATTCTACTGGAAAATACGCTGTTCTTATGCCCCTCACGCACCATCCTTTAGAACATCCAGGGTTTGACCTTTTCAGTCCAGAAACAAGGGCAAGGGAAGGTGGATGTCAATATTTTGTGAACTGGATATACTAGAACATCTCATCTCCTCCGAACATGCTCCACGAAGATCGATCAGAGCGGTACTGTGCAGGTTGTTCCTCAGAACATGACACGGCTACTTAGAAATACATCTACCTCCTATATTTTACATAATCTCCAAAGGCCGCTGGGTTTGTGTAATACAGTATAGCTGTAGCTAAAAAAACTACAGCCAATAATGTGACAAAAATTCAATGTTCCCATTTTAAACTCATATTTTCTTACAATAGTTAATTTCTTCACTCTGCGGAGGGGTCTATGTTGAAGCCCAGGTTGTGGGTAAAAGTTGGAAGGAGTGCAGGTAGTGCAGAGAGCACTACCGAGCTACCCTTGAGCAAACCACCAACCCCCAAATACTCAGATGGGGCCCTGCGATGCGCCGGCAACTCATCCAGGAGCAAATCCTGCCTTCACCCGTACACAGCCATGATAGTCCGCAGCACTTTTTTCAATGCTTTGTTCACATCTCATCTCCCAAACATGACAGAACAACCTCCAACTTATTGAAAAATCACACCCCACCTTTCCAATCAGTTCCAGCTCGCTGTGTCCCCGTGAAGTGGATCAGCTCAGAACCTTCCGGCGAGCACCAACGTTCTTCCTCCGTTTCTTTCTTCCTGTCTGGGCGCTAGATTAAAGAAGCGTGTATACTGATTAAATGCTGCCAAGTATCCTCTTTAATGGGATTTCCTCCATCACTGTATTCTAATGTCCTCTGGCTGCAGTAAGCCTTTAAATGATCTCAACGTCAATGTTAAAGACGTACAATAATCCTCATAATCTGAATGCCTCCATAAAAAAAATCTTTCAGATGTATCTTTCAACCCCCTTTTGCATTCGTAATGGTGTTTATAACACCACTAATTTGTTGCATATTGCATATGCATTTTTCCATATTAAAGTGGACCAATTTGTTTAAGGAACTTGAACTCAGTCTTTATCAGAATAAGCACGATTAGTCCTGAGCAAGTATAGTGTGTTTGAGCTTTATTCCCTTTAACAGAACCGATAAAAAAGCCCGTTCCACAGTGTGTCATTTCCTCCCTTAGTTCATAATTTGGAAGCATTCAAACGTGCCCTCCCGCTCTGTGTGTGGACCACAGTTAGCAGTTAGCTCCCGATACTCATCATCTTCTTTTGAATGTCATCTCAAGGCCAGAAGTGAGGCGGATCAGCCGTCCAGCTCCCGAAGCTGCCCAAAGAAAACCATTCTTCTCCCCTCCTCCGCTTCCTCGTTCTCTCTCCGCTCAGAGGTGACGCACAGTCTGGTCATTGTGTTTTGTTTTCTCGTGTCTGTCCCCTATCCCATTACCCCCCTCCTCACTAAAAGCACGTATGATGGATGTCGGTTTCGACCTCTGTAGTGTAAACTCTAACAAAGCGCTACATTTCCCCAGAGGAAAGCATGGAAAGGTTGCTTGTTTGTTTCCCCGGGGAGTGTGTTTCTGTGAGAGGAGCTGCTCGTTTTCATGCAGATGGGGATGTTGAGGGATGTAAACTCGCAGGAGTTGGGTAAAGGCAGATTGCACGTGCTGTCGATCGGCTTGTTTTGATCTTGTTGCCTTGGTTTTGTTGAGAAACCTCAGGTCTGATTCCTGGAATCATTGTCTTCAAACACATCCGGGAAGCTGCGTGTGTCGGTTGCTCATTTTTGTTAAGGGCTTCCTCCAGGATCCAGAAGAGCCTGGAAATGAATTGCTGCTAAAATGTGGCTGCATGGAAGTGCTTGGCGTGTTGGTGCTGCGTGATGTTCTGGTTTTAGCAACAAATGCTGCACAAGACGTTTCATATTATGTCTGAACGACAAACATTAAACGCTTCTCATTTCTCTCATCAACAAGTAACGTAGGTCTGTCTGATATGATCAAACATGCGTTGCATAACCTTAAACATAAAGAATCCTGACCATTGGCATGTAAGGCCAGTGTCCTAGAAACTTTGTGGTTGCGAGTGAAGTTGCGTCGGGAAATCGCCGTGCATCCCATAACACCCGCGCCCGTGGTGTGTTCGGTGTAGCAGTTGTTGATGGAAAATTTCCGCGGCCCTAATGAAGGTTGTGGTGAAATCTTAGTGGAGCTTTACCCAGCAGGAGTGGATCCCGCTGCCCCTGAGTGACCCGGAACCCATTCACATACCCAGCATACAGGAGAGGGCCGAGTGCCTCATCTCCAGGTTTAAGGGCAAAAGCGACCGACCACCAAAGGTGATCCTTATGCATGGGCTCGTCTGTTGTTTCCTTTTACTGAAGCTACACGTCCTCTAAAGGTTAACTTCCTCTTTCAATATGTCCTTTTTTTCCCCTCTCTGGAGCCTAAGAAAAAGCCATCCCGATTCTTTATAGAGCAGTGGAAATCGTCCTGCGGCCCGACTGAAGGTCCAGGTTCAAAGCCGTCCTCTCACAATTTTCCCAAAAAGGTCAGGGAGCTGAGAACTGATCCCCACCCCGCTGAAAACAATGACTGACATAATATCCTTGGACTTCACCACAATTACTTGTTCTGGGATAAAGGAGAGACCACAGCTTCCTCTATTTACTTTCCATTTTTGACAGAATCATTTGTTTTTCCTGCAGGAGGGTGCTCGGCCTCTGCTGTCTGACAGTCATGCGCCCTTATATGTGCTTAGTATTCAGGAGAGGGCAGAGCAACTTGCCTCTCAGTTTGAGGGCAAGCCGGTGGGTCTTCAGGTGAAATTTCCATTATCTTTTGCATTTTTGGAGAGCTCGCCATGCTGATCAAGAAAAAAATGTAATTAACAAAGTCATTTTTGGTTGCTCACGGGTTACTTCTATTTCTTGTACAAAATAGTATAATATTGAAACTGAATCAAAGTTTCAAAGAAGTTAAATCTTTGAAACTATCATTGTAAAAAAAAAAAAGATCATGCATTCTAAAACTTGTGCATCCGTTTGTGCCTAGATACAAACAAAACACAGCAGTAAGGATTAAATTTCTTATATGTTGAGGTTGAGTTTAAAATATCAGATCCAAAAATCAGTTTATATTAAATGAGGAAAATGGATCTAGCGTGTCATTATTAGCTGTTATGTTAACCCACGGGGAAGCTGAACCAGCACTTTAATGACCTCTTAATGTTTAATAGTTTGTTTCAGGAAGCTGTGGTGCATTTAGCAATGTTATAATGACTTTTATTTCTCCCCTTCATGTGGTTAAGCCTAAGAAAAATCCTTCACGCTATTTTATGGAACAGTGGCTCCAGGCCCAGCCTAGCCCCGATTCTTCACCTCAATCCTCTGACTCTTTGCGACAGGTAGTCGTCGGAATGAGGCGTGTTGTTTATGCTAACCCAAAGATGTGTCGTCCTTCACCGCAAGTGCAACCTAATCTCACCTGATGCTTGCTTCAAACGCGCGGCTGCGTGCTGGGCTGTGGCAATTTCGCGGCCTGTGTGATTATTTATTTCCTTTCTTTAACCTGTCTGCTGACATATCATATCTACCCTCTGCTGTTTGCACTTGGCTCATTTTCCCCACAGTTGTTTTGGATCAGAGAGATGTTTTGGCAGCAAGAATCTCGCGTAGTGGGTTCCGGCTGTATTGCAGCGAGTGTGAATGTGTGTGCATGTGGAAATGCACACAAGCTAGACTGGCTGTGTGGGAAGTACTCATCAGTGACGGCGGCGTCGACATCGGTCTGCTGTCAACATTAAGAAAACTCGGTTCTCCCGAGGGCAGTTTTTGTTGTATTAACTCTGAGTGCTATTTTCAGTTTGATCCAAACACCCTACCACCACCACCAACACCTCCTACCTTTGTTTTTTCACGTTGTCCCTCTCTTTCAGCCTTTGTTTTCTAACGTTTTGCCTCCTGTCTTTTCTCCCAACGGTGTTGGTAGCATTGTGTGAGGATGTACACAGGTGGAGTCAGCTCATTGACTCAGCAGATAACCCATCAGCTTAAGTCTCTGGAAAGTCCTAAGCCCCTCCTCGAAAAGAAGGACCGGGTAAGCACTCCGCCTGGTCGGTGAAAGGCCTGTGGTGAGGCGACCGACAGCGGCTGCCATAGATTTGTGTCCTTGCATATTTTAGAGTGGGATAGAGGAGTTAGCTTCCTCTTTAGCTGCTGCGTTCGTAGATGTCAGTTCTGAACAGAACCGTTACCCCTCAGTCATCTGTAGGGTGAGCTGCCCCGCCTCTCCTCCCCACCCTTGTTTTTGTTTTTTCAATAAAAAAAACAAAACACGTATTCCAATCCTTCTCCCACAGGGCTCCCTCAGAAAAGAGTTCCCCACCAACATCGGCGGCAGCGACGTGTGCTTTTTCTGCCATAAACGCGTGTACGTGATGGAGCGGCTCAGCGCGGAGGGCAAGTTTTTCCACCGCAGCTGCTTCAAATGCGAGTACTGCGGCACCACGCTGCGACTGTCCTCCTACGCTTTTGATGTGGAGGACGGTAAGAATAACGCAAGACCCACAACAGCTGAAAATGATATTTTTTTTTTTTTTTTTATTTTTACATGTTCCCTTTTACTCTCCAGGGAAGTTTTACTGCAAGCCGCACTACTGTTACCGCGTGTCGGGCTACGCTCAGAGGAAACGGCCCGCCCCCTCCCCTCCTCCTGTCGCTGATCAGGTACCATGTGTATTACTTGGAATCCTCTGAGTTTGTCCTTAACTCTTTCCAGTTGGCTAACATGTACCCCTGCGTTGTTCTGTCCCCATTCGCAGGAGAACCAGGTGCCCCAAGCTGGAATGGCGGCAGTGGACGCCCCTGGAAGGGTGACGGTGGCAGAGGCGGCCCCCGCTATCCAGCTCCCAGCCTCAGGTAGCCCATTTAAGTGTCTTGCCCTGGTGGCCGCTCCCCGCCGCCTGGCTGAGAGCGTGGTCGTTCCGCTGCATAGCCTGCGCCGTACACTTTTCTGGACTTGCCACCAGGTGGCACTCAACCCCCTAGACTCTCCCTTCCTGTGCACCTACTGCATCTACCTCCTCTGCTGTTTCACCATCAATGTGCTGCTCAGCCTTGTCTAGCATGATGCCCCCCTCCTTTTCACCTGTATTTAATGCTAACCAATGTCAGCATGGGTCCAGCTGATCTCGTCGACCCAGTTTACCCAGTGTTTGTTTGGTTCTAATTCTCAAAGATGCAGCATTCTGTCTCTCTGGTCTGTGAGGTGGAGCTGGTCCAGAGCTGTGGCAGAAGCCCTCTGGCAGCTTCATTACAGAAACGAATGGTGCATCGCTACTTCCTTTATCTACCCTGGCTTGGATATTAAACAGGGGAGCTGGTCAGAGTCCCATTGAACCAGCTCCACAGGCGGCAATATTCGCTCAGCTCTCTTGCAAACACCATTCTAATTTTATTGTTGGCCGGCCTGCGACGCTGCTCAGACCTGGCCTGCATTACCATTTTAGCCGCCAGTGTTTTAACAAAGAGCCAAGCCTTGTCGTTTTGTGAGCGCGACCCCACGCCAGCCCACCGGTGCTCCTTTTCAGCTCCTCTTCCTCCCATGTGACATGTTTGTTCTTTTGGAGCCTGTGATTGTGTTTTCTCCTGTCTGTGATGAAGTGAGTGTGTCAGTAGTTTTTGTGAGCTTTACCTTTCCCCCCTCCTATCAGAGCAGCTTTAATTTGAATCGTTGCCTGCGTTTGGTTCTCTGCCTGCCACCCCCCCCTCTCCTGTTGTTAGGTTTATTAGCATTGCCAAATTAAAAGCATGGCCTGTTAGCGGTAATTGTAATCAACAAGAGTAGAAAGACTCTTTCACATAGTCGTAGCTGTGGGCCTGTTTATTACATGGAAATAATTACAAGCTACATGGGGACATATATATTGAATGTTAACAAAAGCACTTATTTAGCATTTTAGTCTTTACTAATAGATTTAATGATTATTAAAGAAATTATCAATACATTGCATTTTAAATTTAGCTTTTTTTTTTTACACATGTAGTTTTCCAGAACTCGTTCTTAGCTTCACAAACCTGATTGGAAACGTCAGAAAAGCCGTTTTAGATGCAGATCATGTGGCCTTCCACGCATGTGGATAGAACAATTTTAAGATTCTGCTTCTCAGGATGGGAAAAAGGCAAGGCACCGTCCACTGTAGCCTCCGATGTGACGGCTATTTTAGTGCTGGACTCGCCTGTTTGTGTTATGTGCTGTAGGAATATTAACAAATGCAATAAATTCAGTAGAGATCTTAATTGTGTCTTTGTCCGTTTGTCCTTAAGCGACGCCGGGGGGAAGGCTAGGGGGAGAAGTGTAACAGAGGTCTTCAGTTGGGTGGGGTTTACTTGCTGCATGGTTGCTGTGTTCTCTGGTTCCGTACACCGGAGGGTCACTTTCTTTTAACCTTTTCCTGTTTCTGTCTCCCCGTCTCCGCCTCAAAACCTGTTGTCCGTCCTGATGTCACTGTGCTCGATCTTCCACCTCAGTGCCGGAAGTCAATGGCCTGCAGGAGCCCAGCCTGGCCAAGCGTCTGCGGGGGACGCCGGAGCGCATTGAGCTGGAGAATTACCGTCTGTCCCTGCAGAGGGAGGAAGAGCTGGAGGAGGTGCCTGAGGAGACGCTGGCAGAGCACAACCTCAGCAGCGTGCTGGACAAGGTCACAGACGCCGACCTGGGCTCCAGGTAAGAACTCAGTGCCGACGGTGGAAAAAATGGTGATTCTTTTTGTTGCTCAGGTTCTTCCTCTGTCTAACAGTAGCTCAGAGTCAGACATGGAGGATGAACAAGAGGAGCAGGATCAAGAGGAGGAGGAAGAGGAGGCGGAGCAGCCGCCTGCCAGCCCGTCGGACCTTGGCGGCGTGCCCTGGAAAGAGGCCGTTGAGCTTCATGCCAAACTGAGGGGAAGCCATGGTGCGGAGGGGGAGGCCGGGGCGGACACAGTCAGCGGAGATGGAGAATTAGAGGAAGAGGAGGACGACGAAGAAGAGGAGGAGGAAGACGAAGAGGAAGAAGAGGAGGACTCGAGTGAAGGTATTTTTATGAGGACATTTCTTGCCTTTTCCCCAGTGTGTGTCTCATCTGAACCTTTTTTCAGTCTCTCTTATGTGTAGCATCACTGTCTCAGATCTGTCTGTGATTCTTTCGTCCCTCTCTTCCTCTGTCCATGTGTTGTTCCTTTTTATTTTTATTGGGGCATCTGTCTTCCCCTGCTGGCAGAGGGGGACTACTGCCCCTGGGATAGGGAGCTCCAGTCAGGCCTTTGGCTGGAGAAGCACCTCACAGATGAAGAGGATATTGGTACTTTTAAAGGTAGCTGCAGTGCCTGTGGATGCCTTTGCAGTTACTTTGGGCGTGATATATAATCCCTTTTTCACAAGGGTTTTTATTTATTCATGTGGTTTTTCCTCCCCGTGCTCTAAGTTTGCGATCAGGATTTTTCTTTTGCGTCTCATCCCATATTAACCTGCTCTTTTACAACTTTTTGTTCTATATGGCTTCAGCACACTAACCTGATAGGTATTAGATGTTTTTGCTGCAGTTATGGCTTTGAGTTAAGTGGTAGAATAAGTCTTTTTAAGCTTTGGATCTCTGAGGCTCACTTTATAGTTTTTACAGCCTCATGCATGCGTCCTTTCTTGCCCCTCAGATGTGAGTTTTGATTTTCCAGCACTGCTGTTTTCTAATTGGCTCTCTTGATTTTCTCTTTCATGTTTGTCCCATCCATCCTCTCTTTTTCTCTGCGCTCTCTTTCATACATTTCCATTCCTCAACCAAAAAACCCCACACGCTACAACCACCATTTAGCCAAGAACCTTCGAGTCCAGCAGCTATTGCAGCCTTTGGATCCCCTGGCTGATCCAGTTGTGGCAAGAACACATCTGGACTCCGAGGGTGGTCTGGCGGCCTCAGCCTCCCAACTCTCCCACCCCTCTGAGCACACACTACCCTCCTCCACAGGTAACCCACCCAGTAGGGGGTGAACACCTGGGACATGCTGATCGGGATAATGGATCAGGGTGTCTGTCATTTCCTTGTTGTGGCTGGCTGCTGATCTGTTCTGTGTCCATGATGGGATGAGCCCCCTCCACCCACTAAAATCGTTTTTGTCTTCATCTTATACATTTTGTACACTTTTTCTGCCATGTCGCTCTTCATTTCCTTTTCAGAATGTTTAATTTTGTGTTCCATCACTTCCAATTGACATTTATGGTTCTGCACCACGTAACTTCCTCATCACCTCTCTTTGATTTTGTTCAGCTTTTGTCTCCTTTTTCATGTCCCTTCCCATGTGTCTCATTTAATTTGTTGTTGTTTTCCCCCGCCACCCACCCCTCATTCTGCATCCTGTGGTTTGAACGTAGCCCCCGCCCACACATCCGCCCATCATGAAGCCGTGCGAGTCTGGTTGGAGTCCGTGTCTGGAGGTAGCGCAGACTTAAAAGGGATCTCCGCATCCCACCTTAGTATCAGTCCGCTGGGGCTTTTCCTGCAGCATGCACAAACGCACAACTGTGCACTCACAAGCATGCTCGCTGCACGGCTGCCACACTCCGAGTGTTCACATCAACGCTTTGGTCTCAGGTTTTAACTTCTTCTCAGGCGTTTAATCTGAATCCGTCGCTGATTCTGCACTTCTGGTTGACCTACTGGGGCTATTTTGAGCAAACTGGAATAAATGAAATGGGAATTCTTTACATAAGCAGCCTTTGCCTTCCAAGCTAAATGCTTAGACAACGCCACAATATTTTATTTATTTGCCAGCAAAGCGTGACCAGTTTATCAGGAGTGAATTAACAAGTTGGCTCTATAATGACACCTGCTTGTCATTATACTATATATATATATATATATATATATATATATATATATATATATATATATATATATTTCTTTTTGCACTAATTCGCTTGTGTGCTCAGCTTTTGATTTACTTTTATTTACAGACCATTCTGCACAGAAGACTCCCACTGAGTTAAACGATTTGAATGCTTTTTTTCGCTGTTGGACATTTTCCCATAACTTAACCGTGTATATTTATTTATTTTTAACATTCTGGTCATTTTGTTTCACACAGTCAAACGCTTTCCTGGTAAACATCTCTGAGATGAATGATGTGGAAGGTTGATTTTATTTTCTGACTAAAACTGTGTCTTTTGTCACTAGAGCTCTGTGAGGAAGAGGAAGCTGAAGCAGACAGTCAAGATATGGAACCTGGTACAGAGATGGATCAAGGTGAGCTGTCAGTAACATATGGAGGTTGAATTTATCTTTTGATTAGGTGGTATTAGAGTCTGGTTATTATCTTTCAATTCCAGAAGACATCCCTTCAGATGCTGAGGCAGAGGCACGTTTGCATCAGTCGGAATGTGCGGACGGGCATCCAGAGGAAGACGGGACTTCGGAAAGTCTGAGAATGTCTTCCAGTGTCGGTATGTGTCCTGATACTTCCTCTGCAACAGTTTAAAGTGGGAGGTGGAAGTTCCCAGAAGACTTCTGATAATTTCCTTTAGGTCTCTGCCAGTGAAAGTGCTAATTTTTCATTCATTTGTAAAAATGTGAGGTGTGATTAAATTATAATAGTTTTGGTTTATCATCCAGAACAAAAGAAATTATTTAAATACGGTCTGAAGCCCTACTTTTATTCTATAAAGTCTCCTCAAACAGTTATTTATTTATTTTTTTAAATTCAGAAGCGTCAATCACCGGTCCGATGCCTAAAGAAGATGTTCACTCACCGGCCAAAGCCCCTGAGCTGGGAACACAGGTCAATTGCAGCCAGTCTCAGTAAAATCCTTATAGAGACTCCATGTTACTTCACCTAATTCTGTGTCCTCTTTCTGTACAGATGCCCTTGCTGAAGCCTCCTGGGGGCCGTTTCTTCCCAGAACCGTTCCTTCCTGACGAAGCCACGGCAGAAAGGATGACTCCTTCACCTTCGCGGGTTATCAAGAGCCCACTTAACCTGTCACCTGTTCCCGCACGCGATCCCTCTCCGGCCTGTTCCCCTACATTCCCTGTCGCCGTGCCTTCTACTCCCCCTGTCAGCATTCCCACTTCTCTGAGTTTGAGTCTGACTGCCAAATCTCCAGTCGAACGCGTTGCAGACTCTCCAAACCTGTCCCCCGTCAAGTCGCCCTTGAACTCCCCGATTCGCTCCCAGCCCACATCCCTACTAGAGTCTTGCACATCCAAGACTCCTGTCTACCCTCAGCGCTCCATTTGCCCCCTCACCGGGAACCCCCTCTCACCAATCTGCTCCCAATCTCTGCCCTGTCAGGAGCCATCGTCACCCCTCACATCTGATTCTCCTGTCAGAACACAGCCAGTCCCCGGGCTGACCTCCACTCCTATGAACAAAGCCGAGGACAGGAAGCAACCTGACGATTCCTCGGTGGAAGAAACACCCTCCAAAAAGACGGATATTATTGAGGAGTTCTGGTTAAAGAGTGCTGAGATCAGGAAGAGCCTCGGCCTGACTCCTTTAGACCGCAGCAGTAAGATCCTGGAGAAGAGTGTCATTAAGGACCCTGCCCCTGTCAAGACCCAATCTCCAGAGGTGTCTAAGGAGCAGAAGTCGGTTTTAACCGGCCACGCCGTCATTCACAGGCTCAACATCACCCTTGAGGGTCAGGTCATTACCCCCCTCGTCCCCGCCGAACCCAAGAGCAACTCCTCGGACAAAAAGTACCTCAGCAGCAGCTCTGGTCTGGGGCTGAATGGGAGCTCGATGGCGAGCCAGACCGCAAACAGCGAAGGCTACAACACATCTGACTCCGCCATGCTCACCCCGCCCTCCAGCCCGCCGCCGCCCGTGCCTGCCAATCAGTCTCCAGCTGTGCTCAGGCAGAAGAAGCATCTGGTGACCTGGAGTAATGGAGCAGAGAAGACTCCCTCTGAGCTTGCCAAAGAGCCGGCTGACAGGAAACTGTCCCCTCCGCCAATCAAGAGCCCAGTTTCTGCACCCCAGAGGGTCTCCACGCCTCAGGCCGATAAAGAAGCGGCTCCAGTGGTGGTCGTCATGAGGGAAAAGAAGAAAAAGCCACGGCCATCGGAAGTGAGGAAATCCTTTGTGGAGACGGTGGAGGAGATTCCGTTTGCTGACGACGTGGAGGAAAGCTGCGACGAAAGAATGCCCGACACGAGCATGAACAAGTACTACACCCCGCCGACGAGCAAGCCCAGCCGACCTCCACTGCATCTGGCCCTGGCGATGGAGAACGGTAAGCCCAATATTCCTGTCAGCCCAACCTCAAAGACCCAGACGGCGATTCAGTTCTCCCCGGAGGCCAGAGAGATCGCCGAGGAGAGGATCAAAGCCAGAGAACAGTCTGTCAAGAGTCAAGCCCTGAAGGACGCCATGGCCAAGCAGCTGAACAAAATGAGGGAAGCCGACACGGACAAAGGCGTCTCCCCGAAGGTGGCGTGGAACGTCATGCCAAATCCCTCCGGCAAAAGCAAAAACTCCGCCGGACCTCAGAAGACGTCGACCACAAAAGGTGTTGATTCAAAGAAGGCGGAGACTTTGCCCGAGCGCTTCTTCAGCAGCAATAAGAGCCTGGACAGCTCCGTGGCCTCGTCAGACGGTTCTACCACCAGCAAGAGCAAGAAGAGGAGCTCGCTCTTCTCCCCGCGCAAAAACAAGAAGGAGAAGAAGGCCAAGAACGACAGCAGCAGGCTGTCCGGCGCCGAGGAGACGCCGCCTAAACACAAGTCGCTGTGGAAGGCGGTCTTCTCTGGGTACAAGAAGGACAAGAAGAAGAAGGACGAGAAATCGTGTCCCAGCACACCGTCCTCCAGCTCCACCACTCAGGATTCTGGGAAGAAAAAGATCTCGCCTCCCGGGAGGTCATCAGGTGAGAGGGGAGGAGGCTCTGAGCTCTGAGGGGTGGGTCTCCAGACATTGTTCTGTAACCTCTGCTAATGCTTTGCTTCCAGATTTGAAGGCCAGCCAGAACCTGAGCTTCTCCGAGGACTCGGATCTGTCCTTTGACGACGTTCTGGAGAAGTCCTCCCAGAAGTCGAAGCCGTCTGTGAGTAACAGTCTGTTCTGACAAATCGCGCCTCTGTTCTGGCTCATTTCCATACAAACATCTCGCCAACCTGAAAATACAGTCGAACCCCTGCGGGCCTGTTTTACTCTTTCCACATCAGACTGATATTTGCCGACAGGCTCGGTCAGGCCTCGGTGTGTCCTCACAGCATCCCATGTTCACATTTCTTCTTCCCTCTATTATTTTTGTCTCTTGTTTTTTTTCTAATAACGCCTCCCACCCAGCGACACACGGACATCTTTGACCTGGTATCAGGGATGCAGCAGGAGGCAATAAAGGAGGAGAAACTGGTCAGAGAGACAAGGAGGGAGTTGAAGGAGAAAAAGTTTGCAAAAGAGAGGCAGAAACGGAGAGAGTGGGAGAAGCGGGTTGAGCGGGGGAAGGACGATGAGGTATCGCGCAGAAGAGGCTGAAATACTTTGAATTTCACAACCTGAGATATTAAGAAAATTTTAAGGAATCTAAATGTTTTAGTGACCCTTTATTGTCCCTTGAATGTCCACAAGACGTGGTTCAGATTCCCAAGTGCGAACTGCTAAACTAGCAAAGTCCTCAACAGCCTGATTGGCATTATAATGCAGAGGAATATCCTGGAATTCTGCTCACATTTCTTCACACACAAGGTCTTTAATTCGACCCCATTTGCATTCTGTGTTGGACTGAACTTCAAACTTATTTTCTCCTCTGCTGCTCTTCGCGTGCATGCTTTTAGACAGAAATGGTTTAATCGGAGGCATGAGTTCATTATCCACCACCAACCCATTGAAGAAGCGAAAACATTCTCCCATTATTATCATCTTTCTATATTTTTGCAATTTTTTTTAACCTACATTGTTGTTTTTATAGTTTTTAGGGATTATGTGGCAAAGTTATACATTGTTGGCACCAATTCCTGCAGAAATGAATAGCTTTTTCCACCATGTGGCATGATTAATCTTGTAGAAGGATTTTATAAAAAGCTAACACTTTGAAAGACGGGTATTTGAAATGCTCAAAATAAATGTTTTAATATTAAAAATGCAGTTTTATTTCAAAACAGAGCAGTTTATTCGATCTTACTTTTAGTGCTGTCTAAAATAATAAAAAAAAACATGGGCCAGGAAATGGATAATTGCCTCGAGGTGAGCCTTTAGAGGGTTGTGATTATTGTTGTGGAGCCACTCCAGTGTTAGTGTTCCCTGGATGTCTCTTACTCTTCATGAGGTCTCAGAGATCACTGAAGATCAGTGTTCCCCCCGTGTGAGCTGTAAGATTTTTTTCTGTGTTTAATTTAGAAAAACCTGCATTCCATTATTGTTTTTGTGTTGTGAAACTAATTTGTGATTAACATGACGATGAAATTGGTCATTTTCTTTGTTGTATTTTGTCCGTTTTAACTTGTTCATTAACCCATTTAATCATATCATCTATATATCTGTCTCCTCCATTTTTGTCCGGTCTACTCCAAGTCTGTGTATGTCCCTCACGCACTGGCGTTCAAGAGATCGTACGCCACAAAGGTAGTATGTCATCTGATGCCACTGACAACCCCCCATCCCCCCCGCTTAAACCACGCATGCGTCTGTAATAACACCGTGCATATCTGTACTAACGTCCTCTTTTTGATAGTTGGAGCACAGCGACCTCTCCCTTGTTGCTGATTCTTAACAAAAAACCTTGTCTTTCCAAGAAATCTCCTAGCATTAGTGACTTTTCTCTGCAGTTTCTGTGGTATTAACTATCCCATCTGTCACCGACACCATCTGCCCTCCAGTCTGGAACCTTCCTTCAGGACTATTCTGTCTTTCCTCTGATTTATGCTAGCTCTTTATGTCCTCACCAGTAAGCTATTAGCAGAAACGTCCCTGCTTCTTCACACCATGTTGTTTTTGTGTACTGTCATAATGAGACGAAGGTGTGAGAGCAGCTATAAAACTGATTTATGTGTCATGTTGTGTTCCGAGATGTTACGCACGTGTAGGTTTAGAGCCACATGCAGCCATTTAGCATTACAATAAACAATGATGTGCTAGTTAAGGTTCCCCGTCACCTTCTACAGGGGGTTAATCAGGTCCCTCTTTTTCTGTTTAGTTTTAAATTAAGGGCCTGGGCCCCACATGTTAGCAGGTTGGGAATGAAGCATCGTGGTTGACTCATGGTTTTGTGTTCTGTGCCAGAAAACCTACACAGAAGAAGAGCTGGATGCCAAGCTGACCCGAAGAGTCCAGAGAGCCATCCGACGGCAAGCCAAGCAGGAGGAGCTGAAGAGGCTGCATAGAGCTCAGGTTAGTGGAGGGAGCTTCATACCGAATAAGCTTGTTGGAGGAATTTAGAGACACCCAGATTACCCAGGCTTTCTTCATGTGCTCAGCACTTTGTGCATTCTAGGTCTCTCCTAAAGTCTGAAATGTTAGCCTGCTAATATGCTAAGCTATAACAGTGACCTGTGAAAAACACATTGGATGTACAGTGATCCCTCGTTATCGCGGGAGTTACGTTCCAAAAGTAACACGCGAAAAGTGAAATCCGCGAAGTAGCAACAGCTTATTTTTTTTAATTATTTTACAATGCAATACTGAACAGTAGAATGAAACCAAACATCAAAACCTGTTTTAAAGACCAAACTTTGTTTAAAACAATCATTTTAATATAGTAATATGTACAAGATTGGAAACATTGTCACTCGCGTATTTCACAGTCCCAGCTGTGCTCTTCGTTCTGACTCCGCTCCGCTGGAGCGTCTGTTTCTACTGAAGGCGCAGGAGTCTTTCTCCGAGAGAAGAACATTGTTATAGGCAGTTGTTGGCGCTCTTCTTTTTCTGGGCAAGAAGATTTTTATAAACGGATATGCCACTTCAATTATATTTGAGAACTGCAATGAACGACTCATCAAAGGGTCCCATTCTTGTGCCGTGCGCTGAAGTTCAGTGGCCATTCTCACCATGGTTGCTAAGACCAAATGCAAACGTAAAGTTGGCAGAATGTACAGAAACGAAAACTGTTGACAAGTGAAAAATCAATACAGTACAGCGTCAATATTTTATTTCTAGACAACAGTAAAGCCCCTGAGCCAATCAGGATTCAGAGGCACTGTAAAAAAAAATAAAAAAATCCGCGAAGCCGCGAAAGATGAACCGCGATATAGCGAGGGATCACTGTATCTCAAACTGGATGTTTATCGTTGGGTTGCTGGCACTGTTCTGTTTTCAACACCCACTTAAAAATGTTTTTTTAATTATTACTCATTTATAGAGTCAGCAGTTTTGTTTATGTCTGCAGTATTAGGGGCATGTCTTTTTTCCCAGAAATGTCCAGCTGTCCCATCTTTATTTTGAATATTCTATATTTATAGCAGCCAAATAATGGTCGATTTGAATATTATTGTCTTCCACGACACGCTCACTGTCTTCGTTGCCAGTGAGATTCGGCTGTTTGCACCGTGACTGCTCCGAATCCTCCTCCTTTATTTGACAAAACACACAACCACTTAATTCTCCTTTTTCCATCTGTTTGTTCACTGGCTTGTGACTCAGCTGTTGCAGTGTGTTCAAACATTTCCTTTTTTGTAACTGCGCTGAGTTGTTGACAGCCAGGGTCCGTCCTGGTCCATCTGTGGTCAGCTAGCCTGACGTGTTGACTTCCCGGTGATACTGTGGAGGAGGGAGGAGGCTGAGGTCTGCTCACACGCTTGCTGCCAAATCATTTACGCTGGACCATTAATTAAACATCCGGATTGATTATTGGAGTGAAACACTCCCGACCCGGCTGGTCACTGCTGCGGCCCTTAATAGATCGCATCCAGGAGAGTTAATAATAATCCTCAATTGATGAAATGATGCTGAGAAGAAGAAGAAAGTCATTGTCTTCTAGCAAGAAGGTCCTGGGTTTGATTCCAACTCAGCCTTTTGTATGTATAGTGTTTGCATGTTGTCCAGGTTCTCCAGTTTGCACCCACAGAATAAAGCATTCCCTGTGAAGTGGAGTGAGTCTGTGTATAGTGTGTGTGTCCTGTGATGGACCCGTGACCTTCTGCCTCTCATCCATTGAATGCTGGGATAGACTCCAGCGCACCCTGATTAGATCTGACCCTGACGAGACACCAGTGCTGGTTATGCGTCGTGTTTGAACACACCTATGCCCCGCTCTTCCAGATCATCCAGAGGCAGTTGGAGCAGGTGGAGGAGAAGCAGAGGCAGCTGGAGGAGAGGGGAGTAGCTGTGGAGAAAGCGCTGAGAGGAGAAGCAGGTAACGTCCTCTCAAACATTTACCATCATTATTGATTGTTTTCTTTAAATAAACATGTCCTGATGTTGGATTTCAGTTTCAGAAACTCTAACTTTTGGAGTGCAATACATGATTTCTTCTTCCCGACAGCTCTTTGAGAGCATGCCTTCTCTCTCTCTCTCTCTCTCTCTCTGCGACCTCGGCTTTTCTGCACCTTATGATGTCGCTGTAATACTGATTGTTAAAAAAAAAAAAAAAGACACTAGTCGCCAAAGCTGGAGTTGCTTTACCTGTGAAAATCATCCCCTCTTTGCAGTTGAATGTGTGTGCACAAGGTCACAGTTGTTTCTCTGAAATACTTCTGACAGGCATCAATCACACAGGAGGTTCTGTTAGTCAAGTTCTTTATACCAACCCCCCCTCGCCCCCAACAGTTGTATGTTATGTCAGTTGTTTGCACATGACTTAACTTATTTACTACTTTACTCTCTTAAAGGGGTGAATAAAGGTACTTATACTTTACCCAAACAGCACAAAAGAAGATCAGGTATTAAATCTTAGTCTTCTCTTTCCTGTTTTACCAACATGTGACACGTCAGGCTCCATATGTGCTCACACACGCTGCAACCGTTCTCCCATCTCAGAACGTGCTGGTCTCTGTTCGTCCACATCACGTCTACCATCCTCACTCTGAGATGCATGTGACCAGGAGAATGTGCCCCTCATTTCTGGATGTTTTTTTTTTTATTTTTTTATTTTTTTAATTTTCTGGTTTTTTTCTCATGTCCTTCACCGGTCTCACTGAGTTTTCGTACTCCGAGTCACACCTTGTTATAAGGGAGGGGGACATCAGAACATGGCGAATCAAATCTGGATCGCTCCGCAGTTTGTCAGCGTCCTCATTAAAATATTGTGAGCCGCGGCTGAGTGACACGGATATTTAATCTGAGGCAGTCGGTATCAGAACTCGCTTCTCTGTCAAAGCTGTCCGACTTCACACTCGGGAACCGTTGGTCATTAAATCCCACAGTTATCCCAATCAAAAACCGTCACGTCATCAGTGTGTTGATGACGGACAAATTGCATTTAGGAAGGAAAATAAATGAATGAAATTAGATGCTGTTGCATTAGGCAGCTTGGTGAGTACCGATGCCCTCTTTGTCGCTGCTGTGTGTGTGTGTGTGTGTGTGTGTGGGTCTTTCTGTCTGTCTGTCCAAGAGAAACATGCATGACGTCTGTGAGATTGTGTGCCCAGTTTGGGGTCTGTGTGAAATAACGCTTATCTCTAATATATCCCTGTCATTGTAGACTATTGGGGAGATTCTAATTACAGTGAAATCCTGGACTTGCATCTGGGCGGTATGTATTTCAAACCTGTCGCTTTAAAACTAACCCCCAAAAAACCCAATCTGTCCCCCCTTCCCTCTGTCTTTCTACTTGTTTGTTTGTTTTTTTGTTGTTGTTTTTTTTTTACTACTTCGGCTTTATGCACTTGGTACAGTTGGTCTGCCTTTACTGACTTGCCTGATTGGCTGGCTGGCTGGTTGATCAGGTACCTAGCTGGCTTTCTGCTTCTGTAACACCCCCCCCCCTCAAATCTGTTAATCACACTCTGGTAACGTTCACATAAAAGTGAGATCAGAACCAGTTTCGTGTCTCTGATTTCTTCAGACTTCCAAGAGGAGAGTGACTGAATCCACTTTTGTTGGATCTCTGCCTGCTGTCTACAACAAAAAACAAACAAACGGGGGGGGGGGGGGTCTGTTTTATTTTACGAGCACAAAATGATCTGCCGCACAAAGGAAATCTGATTGTTTGTTTTATGTTTGACAAACTGGAACTCACATTCTGATCCAAACTCACAGTGATGGTGACACGTGCGTGTTTTAACATGGTTTCTCCGTTTCTCCTTCCAGGGTGTCACATTGTCCTAGTTTAGCAGTGCCTACTGATGTGGTGGATAGTCTTGGTTGTGATTTTGTGCAGCTCTGATCAGATTTGCGATGCTATTTGCACTTAACACATCGAAGGTGTAAAAATCAGGCTGTTAGATTCCACATCTGTTGTCATACAAATCAGAACTTCCCATTAAGAAAACCCCTTTGGCAGCACATTCATGGTGTTGCATGTTGTAGGACGCACCTACAGGAAGCCTTGGCACTCTGCACCCATGTCGTATAACCCGCCCTGGATTGATTCGCATTAAAATGCTGTCTTTGCCCGCCCCCTTCCACCGGCTGTCTGTCTCTGTAGTCAGTGCAATGACTCTTTTTTTCTCAGCAGCCATTTTGGTTTAGATGCACTGCTCTCACTGGTGCCATCTCAGCCCCGTGGAGATGCTCCGTCACACTAAACAGAACAATAGCTTATTAAAGTGTGATCACGTCACCTGCGTTCACCTGCAGTTTCCTCTTTAAATGGCTGTCATGCTGAAGCTCTACAGCCGCTCTGACTTTCTCTCACCTGCTCTGCTGTCACGCTCCGCTCGAGTGTTTGTGTCGCGTCTAGACGATATGGCCTTGCTCTTTGCCCCTAGCGGTCACATCTGGAAGTGCACTCAGGTAGGTGGGTTAATATCGCCACATTTTTAACGTGGGGGTGAGACTTTGTCTAGCGTCTACAGTCAGTTACCGTGGCTACAAGCAAAACTTTTTTTTTTTTCTCACATTTGCAGTCAGTGCGCCTTCCTGTCAAAAAGCAATCTGTCTTTAGGGTTGGGTTTTAGTGAGAATACTCAGCTAATCCCAGGGAGTGAACGCGTGCATGTGCTCAACTTGCTCCTGTGCTGGTAATTGCACTCATGTAGCAGGTTGCAGCTTTGACAAAACAAAAGAATCCAGCAGAATGATGTCAGTGAGTGATGGAACTGGTGTTTTTGTCTGTTGTCTGAGCACCTGTTTAGAGTCATAATCTTTTTTCAGTTTGAACAGTTGCGGCTTCGAGGCTGCACCCAGTTTAGTCTGCAGGAGGGTTTCCACCAAATACGGGTTCAATGAAAATCGGACTTTAACCTTGCATAATGTGGATTTATTTCAGCCGTCTTGTCGGCACTGATGCAAAAGCGAGGCTGAATGTGTCTGTACAGAAGTAGGACAGAAAAATAAAGATCATGGGAAACTATTTTAAGATGGAGGCGACTAAGCGACATAAAGCGCCTTTCCGCTGCAGGAGTTCCAGGTACTTACTGGGGGCAGGAACCGTTCCTCTTACTAGGACGGAGGAGAACTTGAATGGAGCTGAGGCGTGATAATATTCTAAGAGAATATTGTTTCCTAGTTCGGATCTACCGCTGCAAGCATTCAGTCTGCACATCAGTGTGTTAATAAATATTAAGTAAACAGCATGTCTTGTGTTGTGATACTTATTAAATATAAAACAAGACAAGCGGTTGTGTGGTTGTATATGGTGGCGGATGCTACGAATAAGAGGAGAAGCCGTGTCTGCTAGGCTAATGCCTGGTTTCGGTTTTTGAGGCCGATTTAAGTACATATCCTGGAGCAGGGACCCACTTAAAAGTCCCTGTAAATGGCCTTTTAGGGGAGGTTCCTCCAGTGGAGACACTCACCAACCTTGTAAATATAAAAGAAATTTAATTTAAAAGGTTCCTGCAGTGGAAACGTGCCTAAAGACAAGCTTTATGCAGAGGTGGAGAGCACAATATTAAAGAGAATTTCTGCAAGCAGAAGAGACATTATTGGCCTTCACCGTGAGAGGACTTGAAGGTTCCAGCTCAAAGTGCTGCTCTTTTACTTCAGATCGAACTGTGAAGCAGAAATGTGAAGGAGGGAGGTCAGCACAGTTTATTACCGCACATAGAGGAATATCAGAAAATCAAGAACTGTCTGTAGTGAAACATTTGGCTTTTTTTAAAATTAAATCTTCAAACTTTTTATTTATTAGTGCATTTATAGTTCAGGTTTTATGGTGCCTTTAGTGCCACGCATGCATTTTACAGCCAAAATTGAAAGGATCTCAAACTGACTACGCCACACATCGAGTGTGCAGTTGAATTTATTTTTTCACTGCGATAGGTAGTTATCTGGTATTTCTCTCCTGGGACCCCTTTAGCCACAAGCATGTGTCCTCAACCTTTATTTGGACTTGCTCCCTGCATGTTCCTTCCTTTAAAGTCTCTTTTTTAAGGCAGCATTCCCCATTTTTCTCCATCTGTCACGTTCAAAAAGTGTCTGAATTTTTCACTTCAATGGTAGCTGCACTATCAAAGCACTCGTGGCAGCGACAAATGGAGCCTAATGATCTGAAGGTGTTTAAGTACGGACCGAGACGGCTTGAAAGACGAAGTGATTATTAGCGTTTGCGTAGGAGATGAATCTCCTGGAGATCAGTAATGGAATTAAATATCTTATTTGTGCTGCGGTGTCGCCGCATGCACAGGCCACTCTAGTTATAAAAGACTCGGGAGACATGACTAACTTTCACTTAAATTAGGAATCGGGAAATTCTTTAACTTTTTGAGTCCTAACAATCATATTAAACCTCATCCTTGCCTTGACTCATCCATGGTTAAAGATTATACAAATTCATATGATTATCCATGTCTAAAAATCTAGTGAGTCCCATATAAATCCAGTTTTAAAACTCCTCTGATGCTTGATGTGCTCTGTGGGTTAAAAACGGACCAAAGAAATCAGCACCGAAGACGGCTCCACAGGAGACGTCTCTGGGTGTCTGGTTTCTTCATGATGGGAAGAATCTCGGCTCGGTCAGATTCTTTCTCTCGTTTTGATCTTCGTGCGGTCCTGGTGTATGGCGATGACGAATATTTTACAAAACGCAAAAATTAAAAGAAAAAAAAATGCAGGAAAGCGCATCAGCTTTACCAACTATTTATATATTCAGTCTTAATCTATTTACATTAATACCCTCCCCCGCCACGCGATATCTGAAAATGCAGTCGAACCAGTGCATGTTTGTGCTGCCATGTTGACCCAAGCGTGAGCTAATGATTTGGTATTATCTGTGATTTTCAAGCACATGTGTCGGTGGCACCAAAACAATGACACATTATGCTCAGATACACTATTTGTCACTAACGATGCTCCTGTGTGGCGGATACACGGCAGCTTTTACGAGATGAAAGGGGAATAAAGCGCAGTTTCTGTCAGCCGCGCCACAAGCATAAGAATTCCCCATAAGAATTAAGAAATAGAGAGAGCTGTGTCATCCCCGTCAAAACATGCTCCGTTTCACCTGTTTGCAAGAAGCTGTCATGCTAATGTGGAGGAGCTTCCTGTGTCTAATGATCTGCTTCTGCGGAGCTAAATGCGCCAAGATCCTGCCTCCGTTTTTCTTTTCTTATTTAGAAGTTAAGCAGGGAAGTTTTGGTAATATTCCCCCGGTTGCAGAGGATTATCAGCGGAACTGTAAATGATGTAACAGGAGGATTACCCCCCTCCCTTGTCCTGGCTCTTCTGTATGCTCTAGCCTCATAATTTCATCGTTTTTTTCATCCAGAACAGCCTCCTCCACCTCCTCTCTGTACCATCAGTGCTCCTGCCCCTGTTTTCATGTATCTCCTTAATGTCCTCCCTCTTTCACACACACCCCTCTACCTCCTCATCATCCATCATCCCCTCAACCCCCCTACTCTCTGACTTCTACCCTTTCTCCACCCATCTCTCTCTATCATCTATCCTCATCACTCCCCCGCACCCTTCCTCTTTATCTCATGGAAGTTGAGACCTTTGCACGGATCCAATCCCGAAGACCCCTCTCCTTCTGCCCCTGCTGGTCCCCTGAAGGTAACATAACCCTGCCGCCCCTGCTGCCAGTTGTGCCGGGATTGCCTTGGCAGCCGTCGAGCCCTGCCGTAACTGGACTATCCCCTTGCACTGTCTCTTATTATCCTCCTCCTCACTGATTGTGTGCGATCCGGCTCAGTAGATTTCCCCAGAATAGTGCCAAATCCCCCTCACAGAGTCATTGTACCACAATCTGTGATGCACAGAGCCTGTCAAACTATCTCAATCGTATAGCTTCATGTAGGCTAATCATAACACTGGCGTTTAACATAGTACGACCTGGTTGAAAAGTGGAATCGGTTGCACTAGGTAATGCCAGTCCTGGCTGCTTCATTTAAGGTGTTGCGTGCTGGGTGAAGGTTGCACCATCCACCTAATGTCCGTTCAAGCATGACATGGCCACAATCACATGCTGGTTTTCTGCCCGGAAACCTTAGCGGACCATGCAAACTTTGAATGGTTCCTCTGGCGCGATCACGGTCAAGTCGGTTGGTCAAAAAAAAAACCCTGTTACAGCCTCTATATTCTTTATTTCAGAAAGGAAATGTTGAGACTCTCAGTCTTTCTTGAAATGGGGAAACTACTGTGCTCTCCCGCGTGAGATTAATCAGCATTTGCACGTGTGTGCTGTAGCATAAATCTGCATCCTCTGCAGCGGTTCATCTCAAAGTGTGATATAAGCATAAAACCGCTACTAAAATTGAGCGACGAGCACCTGAGAGCACCGGCTGCTCGCAGGCAGGTTTGCGGTTCAGTGGATGAGAAAATCGCATGGTGTGATGTTTCCTGTCCTTTTCATATTCGAGTCAAGTAGAAAACAAGCCTTAAAAATTAATGGTTTGTTGTGCATCTAACACCTGTCAATAGGAAGTCTGCATAAAGTTTTTGGGTTTGGAGTGCGATTCTTCGGGGCCGCTTCTGCCTTTTAACGAGCCTCCCGGGTTAAAAGTCGGAATGGTGGGGAAGCTGTATAAGTCTAATTCCTTCCTTGATGTATTTGTTTGCTCATAAGCAGCTTTGCATGTCTCCCCTTTTTTGCTGTTGCGAAGACCAACCACTCGGCATCACAAAAGGGCACGCTGTGCCTCCTCTTCCACAGCCAAGCCACGCAGCATACAGGCTCATCTTCACCAGGCCACAAAGGGTGCGACGTTGCAGTGCGGCAACGCAAGCAGCGCATCAGAACATAATTCACCTTCGAAACAGCCCTAAAACAGGAGCGGAGAGTCGGCAGCCTGCTCTCACCGATAAGTCATCTAGTCATCTATTTCAAATATTCGAAGATTCCATAAGAACTCAAGATTTCTCTTTTTATTATTTCCCCCAGTAGACTTCGCATGAATGGGATCAAAACAGGATTATTTATTTCCGCTGGCAGGTCAATATTCGTGCTGGGAAAGATTTTTTATTTTTATTTTTTTATATACTGGCTTTACTTTGCTGCAATCTCTCAGCTGCAGATTGCCGCTTTTTTTCTTTTATTTATTTATTAATGTGGGTTTTTTTTCTTCCTGCCTTTCTACCCAGCCCTGGTGGAAAAGGGCATTTACTGTCAGAGCTGCCAAACTGGGTTTACACACATTCTCCACAGCAGCACTGCAGCTGCTGCGCGTGTGCGCCGTGTTTGTGTGTTTGCACATGTCAGCGTCGCCCCCGCCCCCACCCCCATTTTATGCGCGCCGGCTTTGAGAATGGCGCGAGCGACCACCGAGGTGTGCCTTCCACCTCACCGTCAAGCGAGGACACCCTGGCTTGACTGTCTGCGTCACCCGTGTCAGTGGTTGTCTGCGTGTCATCAGTGTTGTCGTCCCAACCCTCCCCCCCTCCTTTTCTTTGCCCGCCTGCCCCGTCAATCAAACTCTGCCGCTTCGTCCTCCACAGGCATGGGCAAGAAGGACGACCCCAAGCTAATGCAGGAGTGGTTCAAGCTGGTTCAGGAGAAAAACGCCCTGGTCCGCTATGAGTCAGAACTCATGATTTTGTAAGTACGACGCAAAGAACACAAGCGAATGAGAATAAATGTGGAAAAAAAAAAAGGTCAATCTATAATACATCTGTGCAGTAAATGTATGATACTTGAGTCTGAAAGTATGTGACATATGTCACGTTGCAATATAGCTACTTTAGTAAACCTAATCCATATTTATTTAACTTGTCATCCTGGACAAGCACGCATGCGTATTTTTGCATGGTTGAGATTGACGCCATAGTTGTTACATTACAGGGGGAAGAATTCAAACAAATCAAAATCTGAATTCTGGGAACTAAAGCTGATCGTTTCCCTATCAAATGCTGCATGTAGATACTGAAAACACCAACTAGATGCTTTAAGTAGGAGTAAATGGAAACATGTTTCTGTATTTAGCTGAGTAAATCTACTCTATTACGTTCCCTAGCTGCTAATTTGAGATGTTTGCATCTACAAGCCAGGTTTAGAAATCTGATTAATTATTCATTTCCCTCTTTTTCCATTCCTGAAAGAGTTACTTCTGCTGTTTCTTGTAACTGAATAGATGAATGTGTTCTCTTTCTGTCCCCAAGTGCCCGAGAGCTGGAGCTGGAGGATCGGCAGAGTCGACTGCAGCAGGAGCTCAGGGAGAGGATGGCTGTGGAGGGTGAGTATTGTCACGGCTCCACCAGCCGCTCTCCTCTCATCTCTCTCCAACACTCTGATGTACCTCCCCTCAGATCACCTGAAGACAGAGAAGGAGCTGGCCAAGGAGAAGCAGATCCTGAACGAGATGCTGGAGGTGGTGGAGCAGCGGAATGACCTTGTGGCACTCTTGGAGGAGCAGAGGCTTCAGGAGAAGGAGGAAGACAAGGACCTGGAGGCCGTTATGCTCTCCAAAGGCTTGGGCCTGAACTGGGTTTAAAATGGCTGAACCGGCCACCCCGCAGCAGCGAATGTATGGAAGACTCGCTGCCATCTCCACCGATGTAGGAGAGGTTTCCGCAACTTCTGCCCTGAAGGCGGTCCTTGTTAATCACATTGCAGTTTTCGCTCCCTCCATCCGTGGGCGGAGAAACGAGTACAGTCACAGCTTTATCATCCCAGCCTTGAAGTGGGTCCTCCGAAGCAGCCGGGTCCGCTGGGAGAAAGTTGTTCAAAGCCGAGCTTCAGATGTCTAAAGGGAAGACGCGTCTTTGGGTCCTGCTGATGTAAAGAATTGTAAAGCTGTGTGTTTTTCCAAGTGAATTAGACGCTCCTATTTTGTTGTTGAACCTTAGCCCACGGTGTGTTGACATGCTGAAGCCCCGCCCCTGCCTCCATCTCTGGAGGAAGGACCCCCCCCCCACCCCACCTCGCTGATGCTGCCTCTCTGACACCTGATAGTGAACCACACCCACTTCACATTTTTTCCTCCGTTTTTATATCTGTTCTTAACATTTCTTGCATTCACAGGAGAGTGCCAGGGATCTTCTAAACTCCGTTACAGCATCAGAATGCTTACTGTACGAACACAGTTTAGCAACGGCGGTCCTCTTTACAACCGCGTCTCCCTTCAGGTTAACGCGAGTGACTCACTTCCTGCCCGTAAGGGTAATCCCGTAACACTGTAGCACCCTCTCTGTGTGTCTACAGGCTGCAGTATCTAACACACTACACTACACTCACCACTATAGCAGTGTTAATGCTTTATCCTGCAACCAGATGCCTTTCTCATGTGGATTCTTTGTACTTTTAGTGTTTTATTTTGTTTTTTTAAATGTATCTGAGCTTTGTTCCAACTAGAACTTGAGACGTTTGTTTTGTAAAACGGTAACAACTCTAACATTCTGCACACGTCTCCCATCATCAGCATCAGACAGGATGCTTTATCTCTCTGCTGTCGGTCTTTATAACGACTGTAATTCAGGCGGTCGCTGTTTTACAGCACAAAAAAAATATTTATGACTCGGAATGAGCTGTGAAAAGTTTTAAGGGATGTTTCAGGTGGTGCGTGATAAAATTTGATTGTATTCATATTTATTAATGTGTGCAAAGTGTATTATATGTAAAGGATTTGAGTGCTAATTTGTAAACTCTTCTGATGACACGACTCGTATTGTAAATGCAGCTCAGATGCAGAGTGTTGGATGTACATGAGACACAATAAAACAATGCAGTTCTTTATTTATCTGGTGGGTGCATTTAAAGGGTGTTTTTAATGTGGGGGGCGGGGGGTGGAGTTTTGAAAGGGCATGGTGATTTTCTAGACATAATATGCAACTTATCCAAAATAAAAGAAGAAACGGTGCTTTGGGGGAAACTGACACATATAGACAGGAGTTTCTTTCAATATTCATTCTGCAATTATGGATCGTTACAGGTAGCTCTGCTCTCGGGTTCAGGGTGACAAACATGGAGAGGAGCTCTTCTCTCAGGGATGAGACATCCAGTTTTACCTGTGTGTGTGTGTGTGGTGTGTGTGTGTGTGTGTGTTGTGTGTGTGTGTGTTGTGTGTGTGTGTGTGTGTGTGTGTGTGTGTGTGTGTGTATATAAAACAAAAGAATCCATAAAACTACATGCTACATCCATACTTTTGGTAATGAATTGAAGGATGAAACGTTCGAATATTGAAAGCACACGGGCATTACCTGAAGAGACAGTAAGGTGTTTTCCCTTTTAGCTCTGCTGCACATATACAACTTTGCAGAATTCTTGCCAAACTGTCCTGGTGACGGTAAAGCCAGTTTCTAACATAGGTGAACCTCTTAGACTCCTTTCCCAAACAAATAAACATTAAGTAACACAGAATATGGGTCAATCTCATTTATTTAACACACAACATTGATCACAGGACCTCATCCCTTGATCAACACTCCTTATAAAAGTAGATAAGTGCTCAGAGCTAAAGCTGACCTTAAAAGTCCAAAGCTCCCTGTTTCATTGCGCAAAAACAGGTCAATAATAAACATGAGTTGTGAAGACTTTGAGCTTTTAGGATGGTGAAGATGGTGTGTGATAAAGTCTGCCTAACTGTGTTCAAATGAGCAGATCCCAGAAAATGTTATCGGGGGGGCTCAATCTATGGGCTCATGGGTCGAGTTTGTGGTTATTTGAGTCCGTACCAAGTAAATTTTTGATAATGTTTTAAAAGAAAATATTGTAGATTTTTATATATACACACATACATACACACACACACACACACACCACACACACACACACACACACACACACACATATATATATATAAAAGCTGTTTTTATGCTGCAGACAACTTTATTAAAAAGATTTTTAATATAAATTTAAATCCTCCACCCGTCCAACCCGTCTCTGTGCTTTTATTTTGAAATCACTACATGTAACTCAGACATCCGGTGTCTCATATCATAAATCGTTGCGCAGCGGCTTTAGAAGCGAGACAAACAAGTGAATAAAAATACGCTTCCAAATGACTCCTGCAAGTTGGAGGGACTGTCAGGTGAGTGAAATAACTTTACAAACAGCATGAAGAGTTTTAAGTTTAAAATGCGTTTAATTATGAGAACCTTAATGGACATGGTGAAATTCACTTTAAAGCACAGAAAAAAATGGAACAATGAGTAGTGAAGGCTATTTAACGTTAAATAGCGTGCATTAAAGTGCAAAAGTAAGGAGGTCTGATTCCTCAAAAATAAACTTTTAAACAAACAAAACAAAATAAACAAACTTTTCTTTTCCTTGGTGACTTGATGTGCCTTCTGACGATGTTCTTGCAGGCCTGGCGAGACGAAGGTCTGACACTGTCCACCAGCAGTAATGAGGCCTGCAAACTCTATGATGCCATACTTACACAGGTTCCTGCATCAAACACAGCTTTACATATTCCACGATGTCTCCACATAGTGTCTACCTACAATGTATACCACCATGATTTGAAATCAAAATAAACGAATGACCTTTTTTTCAGTATGTGAAATGGAAAAATGACGAAACTATGGGAGGAATTGAAGGATGCATTTCTGCTCTCCAAGCAGCTGACCCCAACTTTGGTAAGTATTGTGTCTAATCTAATTTAAATTATTTGAACTGACAATGGATGCTTTATTGTTCATGTGATTAAGTTGCAAAAGGGGCCATGTGTGTTGGTAAATCTCAGATATAAAAGCAGGAAGCAGATAACTTATGTCGTTTAACCATTACAGATTTGGATGAATTTATAGCAAGAAATGATGTTGATCATTTTTGACAGGGACTACTTGTTTTTTTTTTCTCTTGCAGTTATGGGTCACATGATCAGCACAGGCCTGGAGCTGGTGGGGACGGCGAGCACGACCCGTTTGAATGAGCGTCTCGCCGGTGCAGTGAGACGGACCGTGGAGCTTGCCAATGCTCAGGACATCACGCACAGAGAGAAGCTCCATGTCAGAGCGATGGAGCTCTTTTCTCACGGGTGAGATAACCAGTTTTACCAGTAGGTCAATATTTCTTCAATATTTCTAACAAAATATTGAAGAAAGTCCCAAGCCTCTGGTTAAAGAGTTCTTGAGTTGTTAAAGTGTTGGTGTTTTTTTTTACATTTTAATTCTGCACAAACATACTAATGTACGTAACTATATTATTAAGATCTTTGATAATTATGTTATTAAAGGCAATTTGTAATCTTGGCTAAACTGACTCAAATAGAGCCTGCATGAGCTACCTTTGCTCCCAAATAAATAAGAAAGATTAGGCAACAGAGAATTTGGGTCAAACTGCAGCCTTTTCCTTACATAGCAGCAGTCACAAGAGCTGAACACCCACAACCAGAGAGCCACTCGGCCCCTCGGGTGAGAAGTGACCTACCATCCACTGGACCGATGTGCACCACAATGCATATAAAGCCATGAAGTCAAATCATAGGAAACCTGCTGTTTTGCTCCGCTGAATTCTCTCCAAGTTGTCCAAGCTGGGCTTGTATGACAAACTTAGCAGACCAGTTCTGCATCTGGAGCTCCCTGCTTAGCCAAGACATTAACATACTAAATGTGCCCAAATGGAGAAGCAACTTTTACCACATTATTTGATGAGGTGAGGATTGCGATTTATCCACTTTTCACCGTGCTTGCTCTTTAAGACCGTCATTCTAGGGGTTCCAACACAAATAAAGGTACATTGACCCCAGAGCAGAGTCAGTCCTGGTCAGTCCTGCAGGACGAATGCAGAAGTCCAGCAACTTAATGCTGTGCTACCCGGAAATGCACATTCCCTTGTTCTCCCTTACATGGTAGAATAATTATTTTGTTTCTTGTAGGGACTTTCCCAAGGCAGCTGATGCATGGGAGGATATTTTGCTCGACCACCCTACCGATATGACGGCTCTCAAGTTCGCTCACGACACCTACTTCTACATGGGAGCTCAGCTGCCCATGAGGGACTCTGTGATCCGTGTTTTGCCCCATTGGAAGCCACACAACCCTCTGTATAGGTACAGATTCAGACTACAAGACCAATATTTAGGTCCTTTAACTGTTAATGTATTCAAAAGAGAACATGCATTAAGGTTCCATCCATTTAAGGTTCAACTGCCCTGTAGTCTAAGATGCGATGGACATCTTGTCTCCGCAGGTATCTGAATGGGATGCTTTCCTTCGGTCTTCTGGAGACGCGCCTCTATGACCAGGCCGAGAAGGTGGCGATGGAGGTAAGATTTGAAATCCGCGCCTTGTTGCGACAGAGGTGCTGTAGTTGCGCCAGCTTGGTCGCAGAAGTCATTCGCAGCAGAACGGTGTCGCTGAGCGGCAGCTGGGCTGCCAGACCCTCCGCTTCTGAATGTGTAATACACAAATCGTGCTGTGACACGCCGCAGGCGCTCACTCAAGGAAAGACTCGGGAACATTACGGATCAAAGGAGCGGCGGCACGGCCCCCGAAGGGCCGCGTGTCACTGCCGTGCTTGTCCTCACACGGCACTCTTGCGCAGGGCCTCGCTTTGACTCCAGATGATGCCTGGGCCGTCCACTCCCTGGCCCACGTGTACGAGATGAGGGCGGAAGTGGACAAGAGCTTGAGTTTCTTTGAGAGAACGGAGAAGGACTGGCAGGTAAAGCCACAATTGGCGGATTAGTCAGCGTAATCAATCAAAGTCATCCTGACATCTGTACTGTTTCATTCCAGAGCGCCGACATGCTGGCCAGTCACAACAATTGGCACTGGGCTCTGAATTTCATAGAGAAGGTAGGGTTCAGTCCAGCAGTCGATACTGGTGTGGAACTTTTATTTATGATAATGCAAGATTCATGTTCGAATGTGTTCATGTCCTGTCACAGGTTATAAGTCTGTCTTTGTGTTTCTTCTTCCCACGCAGGGACAATATGAAGCTGCTCTGGAAATATTTGATTCTAAGGTTGGTTTGGATCCAGATTCAACTGAATCTCTGAGTGTGTGCACAGCGAGTCCCTTAAAGGGCTGAGCATGTAACAGTGTACGGGGAAGGCCGACTAAAAGCAATATGTTGGGCTTGTTCTGATTGAAAGTGTGTACAAATGGAGGTTAAATGCATGTTTTTCTGTCAAGTGCTGATTATTTTTTCATCCCGTCTCAAAGTAGGAGAGGCTGAACTGAAGTAAAGCTCTGTTCTGTTTCAGTGCTTTGAGCTGATCTCACAGTGTTACTTACCACTTTACTCAAAGATAATGCGGGTGATTCTCATCAATGTTTAACCACCCGTGTTGGGCGAGTCTAGTTAATGTCTTTTTGAAAAATTTATTTCTCGGAAAAATGTGTTTTCCTAGTCAGTGAAAACATGTTCTCCCATCATCTTCAGATTTTCCGCTTCTGTAAATCTTCCGGAGCCATGTTGGACATTGTCGATGCCTGTTCGCTGCTCTACAGACTGGAAATGGAGGGTAAGATATGGGTTAACCAGAAGAACCGGCGAAGCTTAACATGGAAACTGTCATAGTTAACGAAGACGTTACTGTACAATGTCTAATGAGAACCTTACGTTCATCTGACGGAAGCTGCTGCAACCTTTGCTGGAGTGTTGCTGCTCGTTATGCTTCTGCGTACGTTCGCCATGTGACCTTCCGCTTCAACTGTACAGAGAGCGGCATTATTAGCAGACTGTCGTCTATGCCTCAATGCCGCTTCCCGAGTTTAGATCCCAATGAGCGAAAAGGAGCAATGCTCATTTCTTATTTTTGCAGCCAGTCGCTTTTGATTTAATTAGAAAGGTTAGCAAAGAGACATCATTTGTAGGTTAATGGGGGAGTTATGTTAGCACCTTCTGGTGGTTTTTCTTGTAGATCCGCGGCTCATGTTCTGTTTTGTGCCAGGCGTGTGCGTCAAAGATCGCTGGCAGGAGCTGTTCCAGGTGACGCGACCTCACAGCGATGATCACGTGACCCTGTTCAACGACTTCCACTTCCTGATGGTCTCACTGGGAGCCAAAGACAGCAGCACATCTCGGCGACTACTGGAAGGCCTCCAGGAACTGTCTAAGTAAGTACCCCCACCTCCACCACGCACCTCAACGCTCTTGTCAGTGTTACATAAGAGCCACTCAGGCCTTACGTAAAAGTGAGATGAGAGCACGCGTAGGATGGTGAGGTGGAGCCGGGGTGCTGTCAGAATGGGAATTCGGCATCTCCAAGGCCCGGCTCTTCCCACTGCAGCAGCTGCCGGGGCATCTGCTGCCTCTCTGGAGATCCGTGGCGTCTGACCACAGATACTTTTTCATTTTTCCACCGCCAACAAATGCTCGCAAAGGCTGCATCTTTAAACCAGTGCTCAGTTCTTCCAGCATGAATATGAAAGGATTAAGGAGAAGAAGCCCTCAAGACAACTGTGTGAATTCTTTAAGAAATCCCGAGGATGTGCTCTGCCTTCATTTAATTCAATTACTAACGTACAATAAATACAGTGCTTCACTCTTTTTGGTTTGGAAGGTTGGTGCTGTTATATAATCACAGGTTTTGTTGTAATGCCATTTAATATCTTTCAGACTCAAAGCATCCGCTAATCCCTCAGTATAGTTCTTGCTATCATCATAATAATTGGCAAGTTGACACAAAAACAGCCCCGAAAAGCCGAGAACTCTTTGCTTTGTGGTTATTTTGATATATTTTTGAAATAGAAGGGAACGCAATTACAATTTTATCTGATGGTTTAGCTCTGTTCTATGTTGTGCACCACCCTCCACTATCTCTACAACAGTCAAAAAACAACACACAGCTTTTATATATTTAAAGATTTAATAATCCAGCCTCAGCCTGTTCCATCAATGATACCCCTTTAAAAAAAGATGGGAAAAAAATCCCACTTCTCAAAATTGCAACTCTTTTCCTCTGCAAACTCACAGGGAACCAGGAAACAATCAGCAGCACCATCTGGCAGGGACAGTTGGCATGCCGATGTGTCAGGCCATGATAGAGTATGACCAGGGAAACCACGACCGGGCTTTCGAGCTGCTCTACCCGTTGCGCTATAAAATACTGGGAATCGGTGGCAGCGACGCACAGGTGAGGTCATCAGTTATGGCTGTTATCAAACCACACCCGCACACATCCCACCTTCAATCGTAGCTCGCCGTGGCGATGTGAAACTGGCGAAAAGTCCTTCGGATAAGAGTAACACATGCTCTCTAACGATGTCCTGTATCAATAATGCATGTGCATGATGGGTTCTGATGGACCACTGATGTATTCCGTGTTCTTTGTGTCCCTGACTGTTCCTAGCGGCGGAACGGCGTGCACAGTGTGTACCGCAGAGCGGCGGCAGGACAGCACACAGGCTCTGATTGGGTTTTATTTAAGGGTTTGTTAACTGTTGTTTACAGAGAGATCTCTTCAGTCAGCTGATGGTTCACGCCGCCATGAAATCAGAAAAGAAGAGGAACCAGAAACTGGGAAGGTGCGTGGAAATCTGTGTTGATTAACTGAGATACACCCAGCACGCGTAGACCAGGCATCCCTGACTCTACAGCATGATTCATTATTGACCAGGTTGGCGTTTCAGCTTGTTGCCACGGATACATGTTCATGTCCTTATCTCGCGTTCAATCCCTGCAGATGTCTTCTGATGGAGCGTGATACCGTGAGACCAAACTCTCCTCTGACGCAGCGGCTGATGAGGAAAGCGTTAGTTCTCCACGACTAGCCCCAGCGAGGGGGAGCGCCACTTCACACCGAACATGTGGCACCGCAGCAACTCTTCATTAATGTTAACGCCTCATAAGAAGATGATTCTAATCCCAGTTTGCTATTGTACTAGTAAAGCATTCCTTATGAGACACCTGTAGCCATAGTAACCTAAATTTTATGCTGAAATTCCTCATTTAAACATAAAGCAGTTGCCTGAAATAAATACACCGTTTTAAAATCTAACAAATACAATTTTTTTGTTTACTTTTTTACATTTTAAGAGAGACAAACCCATTTGGGATTTCTGAACATTCTAAATCAGCGCCGGAGAAGCTGAGCGCAGCGCTGCAGGTTCCGGATCCCGGCGCCTCTTCCTCTGTGGCGGCTCACGACACCGAAGTAATCTCATCCTGGATCTGAGAGATCAGAATCTGGGACAGCACGATGCCTGCGATCTGGAGGAGAGCAGCCACTGTAAATAACGACTGTTGAGGCTGCACCGAGCGCACGTCGGGGGCGCGCCTGTGGAGCTGAGCTGTTGTATTTAACAGAAGGAGATAAACGCACACACGTTTACGGGCCTGTCTAATAAGAGCTGATCAGACGGCATAATTCATGAACAAAACGTACACATTCAGAGGCGTTTTAAATATTAACTCGTCTTGCTGACAATGGCGCCGCTGTTCGGTGAGGACGCGCGACGGGACACGTTGGCTGTTGCGCGCAGCGGTTCTGACAGCATCTGCGTGCGTCTGCGCGGGATCTTCAGGGACACATGCGGGCGCACGCGTGTGCTGGAGTCAATTTGATGCTGACGCTCCGGCGTACGCAGGCTAATTACACCCAGGGAAGATTTGATGGGGACTAATTTGTTTTTAGGGCCTATTGTCGGGGGGTATTAACGACACTCTGCTCGGTGCAGCAGGAGCCTGCGTGCCTTCACTTTATTTTACGTCAGGTTCTCAGTGCTCCAGGTCAGAGTAATCTGAAGTGATGAAAATGATTCAACACTTGCGAAACTTTACATCCTCGCTCCAAAACAGCACATCAGCTGCACTTACAGCCCGGAGCTACATAATAAATGCATAAGGTGCATCTAAGTTATGATTCTAATTGCTATTGTCTTCATGCATGTAACACAGCTTAGCATTAACCTTAACACACTGTGTTTTTTTCCTTCTTTGTTGGGGAAAGGAGATGAACCACCGCGGGAGTCTCTGGGATTGATCCGTGTGAGTGTGTGTTTCGACGGGGAGGGTGCAGGGTTCTGATTGATGGTCTGTTTTCTCTGTAGCATTTCACAGCTCTGCCCAAATACACCGTGTTTGAAGGGGCCCGAGCTTGTCAATATGTCAACCACAATGCCTTCAGCGGGCCGAAACTTCAGGTGATGCTCGTGAGCGGGTAAGGGAGGGAAAATAAGAGAAGCCTGGGGTGATCTCAGCGCACAGTCGCTCAGCCAATTAGTGCACGGTAGAAGCCAAGTGTGTGAGCATGGGCGTACCTGAGGTAAGGCCAGGCCAAGGGCGAGAGCCCCAACCAGCAGCAGATGAGACTCAATCCACATCACGGCTTTGTCTGCACAGCCCACTGGGTAAATGGACTTGTATGTCTCCAGGTGGTTCTGGGTTTGAACCCCAAAACCACACATTGTGTTAATCACTGCCTGTAGAACAGGAAGAAGAGTCAAAAACGGAGAGAGGGAGAGAAATCCTGAGCGTTCTGGAGATTGCCTCCTCCGTCTTGGACGATTAGACCTGAAACAAGTCAGTCATGAGGTTCATGTTTCGCATCCGTTGCGCTAGTTTGCATCAACGGGGATGTCTTGGCAGGGGAAACAAAAAAAAGGAGGGGGGGGGGCTGGGACATGACACAGGAAGCTTGTCGATTTTACTACAACGACTACTTTATCGCTAGCGGGTTTCTCTGAAGTGACGCTTGTTTGCTCGCTGGGCTGCGGTTTTTAGGCATGTCAGTCATCTCTGCCATCCTGCGAATAATATTATTGCTCGATTGCTTACTTGTTCACAAATCATTAGTTATGCACATGCAAGTGGCCCTTTGTGCATCTGCGATCAAACTATTTATAAAAATATCCTCTTTGAAAAGTAGCTTTTCAGACATATTAGCTTGTGAAAATAACCTTATGAAAGAGGCGGCTTCGACGCTAGCTGGAAGCTGATGGCCTTCATCTAAATTTCCCAATGTCACAATAATGTTTACGGCCTGTAAAACCTCTATCAGATTTCCAATTTTTTTTTTAATTGAGATATAACCTGAAGCTAAAGCCACTAAAATAACCCTAGAGGTACCTCTCCAGGGACAGGGGTGCAGCAGGAGTAAGGAACGGCGCAGCGCTCCGAGCTGGGGTTTCCAGGTGTGCAGTTGAAGTACAGATTCCAAGACCAGTCTGTGTAGTTGTTCCATCCACAGCATTTAAACTGAGGGGGCAGTCAGAGAAAGGAGAGCACACGGCAGCAGGTACCGATTTAGCAACATGGTCTGTACTTTCCTTCCTGCCAGTTTGGGCTTCTCCCACTGGGGAAACCCAGATTAATGTGCCAGCGTGTGCAGATGGAAGTGTGATATCTCAAAGGAGACCCAGAGAGAACAGGAAGTCTATGTAACATTTAGCATGTCATGTGGAAAACTGTCAGTGAAGCCAAAAATTACGTAAGCTGTGCGGCTGCCTGGTTTCCTGTTTGGATGCTTTGAAATCAGCGCCGGTCTTTGATCTGAGATGTCTTGTGTGAGACGGAGGGTTGTAGGCACCTCTTTCTGGATGTAATCCATCAGATTCTGCAGGTCCAAGTCGTCCCTGTAGTGCACGATGGCTTTCCTCACAAACTTTCCCAAAGCGTCCCGAGTCTGAGAGAGTGATGGAGCACAGGGAGATAACACACATCAACAATTCAATTTTGCCAAGTTTTAATGGCTTCATTTGTACCAGAGAGGAACGGAGCTTCACCTGTGGCTTCAACCAGGCTCCTGAGATACTCAGTAAAACCGTGAAAAGCTTTCAGGGACTGCGATGTTGTTAATTACTTGTGCTGGCAGGAAATCAGCCCTGTCTTAGGGAAGACTTCACACAAGTCAAAACAGATCATATCTGGACGATTTAAAGTCAGAATGAAAGCATTTTAGCCCTGGCTAAATCAAGCAGCTCTGGCTGGATTTCACCTAGATTACACCTCTATTACGAATGACATCCAAATCTGCACTGAGGGCTGCTTGTTTTTTGTGGAAATCTGTTTCAAATTACAAGTCACGTGCGGCACATTAGCTTGCAGGCCATGAATAACATCATTCGTGCTCCGACTTCCATTATTAAACAGTGATGTTCAAGTGCATGTGAAAACAAACAAAACCACCTTGTTTGTGTTGCGTTAAGACACCGAGGGGTGTGTTGCCACGCGGCAGTGGTGCGGCACCCTCCCGCCCTCACCTCCCCACCGCACCGAGATGCAGCAGGAGCGAAGCATAATGACAGTAATAAAAGCATTCAGGCCTTTTGCGATCGATACTCACAGTGAGCTGAGAAAGAGATGGTTTTCTGCTCTGTCAATGGTTGTGAATATTTGTTTACTAATCCTTCCTTATCGCTGTTATCATCCTGCTACGGTTATCAAACAGCATTATGCTAATTAGCCGATGAACTTTAAAATCTCATTAAGCTTGAAAGTGAACTCGAGAATGCAGTTTGCCAAAGGCCCACTGAACTGTTTCCACCCCATCTATAAGAGGTTCTGTTGATAAAATGAGCTGTATCAAAATATCCCGATTTTTTTTTTCCTTTATCCCCCAGCGCTTCTGCTAAATAGTGTTTGGATTTTCCCGCGTCCCTCCGCCACCCCACCAACGACCTCGCTTCTCCCTCCCCGCTGTGGCTGCAGAATGCTCATGGGCCTCGGAACCACACCTCCCCATGTCATTAGCAGCCAAGTCTCCTTCAAGGGCTCTGTTGAAATGGAACATTTGGTTCCACTTTGAAGAGCTGGAGCTCTTGAATCATTTAGCGGGGAAGGATGCTGCGAGGGTTGTTAAACTGCTCTGTTTAGCAGCAGGCAGCCTAACTGCCGACAGGGTGCACAAGGGATAAGAGAGGTATCATTGGGCCCCTTACCAGCACACACAGATGTTGCTGCACCCCTCCAGTGTGAGCTGTAGTGTGTTTATTCTCCGGAGAAATTTCACAGAACGGGAGGCTGGAGGGAGGTAATTTAAGGGGAATTCTTCCCTTCCCTGTAGCCTCCGAATCTGTTCAGCTACACGGGGCAAGACACAGTGACCCTGTCTGCCCTTTCTGTTCTTGTGGGTGCGTCACAGCTCTGATCTGGCTCCCTTCGTGCAGTCAGCTATCGCTTCTTCCATGCACACTTAGCTAATTCATGCTAATCACTGGAATTATCCTTACAAGTTGGAAAGAGATGACACTCCTGAAGTCCAGAGAATATGTTAGCTGGAATCCTGCTTGCTCCTCATCTTCCTCTACTTCTACCTCCAGAGACGGATGGCCATCTGGGTGAATCACAGAATGGCCATGCAGTCATTACCTGCTTTTTTTGTTGTATATTTGTTTGGAAGAGAAGAAGAAAATGAAGAACTTGTAGCAGTAAAAACGATACTACGATTATCTTTGGTAGTAGCATGTGGACATTGTGGTAAACTAACTGGCAGAAGCAGCAGCAGCAGATGCCCATCATCTCCTTGGCTCAGGAGGCAGGCTCCTCCTTACTCCTGTAAGTGACACTTCTATGTTCTCAAATGCATCAAATGTTGAATAATGTCACAAGAACATATGGAAGCATTCGTGCTGATGAGCGTGGAGAAAGACACCCTCCCGTCCCTTGACATTGCCGTGTGTATAAACAGAGTAGCAGAATAAAGAGCTACTTGTTGAAGAAAGTCTTCATCCACCAACATTGAGTTAAACGCCACATCATCGCTGGTTGGGTTTTTAAGGTTAGCATGCGACCTTCATTTCTTTGTGAGCGTTCATATCAAAGTGCAAAGTTACAGCCTCTTTACATTGTGATTCACCATAGCTCGTCCTATGGGATGTGTGCTTCAGACACCTGTTGTCTGCTGGTTCAGCCAGCCTGACGAGGCCTTCATTTATTTTTGCGTGTTCAAGTTAAATCGCAATACTGTCCTCTTAACACAGCATCTGGTCAACATCAGCGCTACTGCTGTCATTTTTCATAGTGTCAGGAGTGTTGCCCATTGTTGTGGGCCGGCCAAGTCAAAGACCAGGGCTGTTTTTTCATCCCAGTCCCTCTGTGGCTACCTCCTCCTCGTCCGGCATCACTAGCAGCTTGAGCGCAGCTCACTTGTGTTCCCCACGCACCTCTAATGTGTTTCGAGTGCGTTTGCACCGGAGCTCGTGTGGTCGAGTGTCATCATATCACAATCTGCCCATAAAAAAAGCCTTTTCAATGCTGTAAAGTGTCAAGTAGGCCAAAACACTCTACGCTAACATTTGCACACCTGCGGACAATCTAGAATAAGTATATTGTTCTCCAGTGTAAAATTCACATATTTCAGAACAAGCAGGTCCCAAAAAAGGGTATCAGCTGATCTCTAACCAGCTCACACCATCACCTTGTTACTTGATCCACATCCGTGTCCATAAGTAACAAATCCAGAATAAATAAAGCTGCAGCTCTAAGTTTCCTAAAGATTTCAGATTTATTTTGCATCCAGAATATAGCTGTGAGATCTCTTTCCAGGATATAGCTTTATCAGGCACCTGGTCTCAATTAATAACTAGCGCACACGTCCATGTGAGGCCCCCACCTGTCTGTGATGCGCAGAAAGGGATAAAAAAATAAGGTTCTTTGCTTGTTGGGGGTCAACTTTTTGAATTTGACCCTTTGCTAAGTCCCGCCCCCCAGGGTTACAGTTGCTAGGCCTGGAAAGCTTCCTTCACCAGTACATTCATGTAAACAGGGATTTTGTTTGTGATTTCGAAAAAATTATGCTCCACAGGGAATCATCTTAAATTTCTGGAGTAAGAGTTCAAAAATATCAGATTGAACTAGACAGAAAGGACTGGAATCATGCATTTCTCCAACGTATTGACTCAGTCACCACACGGCTTGATTCATAGCCTCAACCCCAACGCTAACCCTAGCGCCACATAAAGCTCCTGATAAAGCTTTAACATGCAGATGATGGCAGGTTTCCAGGAGAAAAGAAACACTCAGAAAACTCTAGATTTAATTACAATTTACTCAAATATTAGCAATTCACTCACGAACTACAGCTAACGCTCAAACGCTAGCTTTTAATTTGAACCAGTGTACGTACATAAAACATGCTCTCTAACCGAAATAGCTGAATCCATCAAAGAAAAGCATTATTACATCAGAAAAAAATAAGTCCCTAGTGTTACTAAAAATGCTAAAATAAACATTGTAGAGTCAGGTCGATTATTCCAGAGAGAAGCGGAATGTTTTCTGACGAATCAAAGGCAGATTACATAAGCGACAGTGACTGAAAGGCCGAGCATGTAGCGTGGCTGTAAATTAGACAATGATGAATCGTCCCCTCATGAGTCCATTAAAGTTAATATAGGCGCAGAATGGCCTGATGCTGCTCTGCATAAACAGCTGGAGGGGATTCATAACCAGCTTCTCTGCTGTGAAAGAGCCTGGTGTGAGATTCCTGTAAGTGTAGTCATCTCAGAACAACAGAAAGGGAGAAAGAGAAGATTACCTGGTCCGAGTAGAAGAAGCCCAGGATGGCCATGGCCAGCTGGGTGAGGAATACCAGGGTCAAGCTGAAGGAGAACTGAGACGAGAGACAAAAAATCCACAGAAGAAAATAAAAGTCTCCATTTGTCGCTGTGAACTTTTCGGACGAAACTTGAGCCAGTGGAAACGGAGGCCGAGTCATTACTGTCTTGAGGAGGCGGATGTTCTCTCGGAGGGCTCCGATGCATCCGCAGAACGTGATGAAGAACATGACCACCCCCACCACGATTAGGATGACAGCTGGGTCGACGAAGAACGTGTCTCGCACCGTGTCTGGCAGGGAGAGGAGAAAAGAAAGCAGTCCCTATTTACATGTCAGCCTTCTTCTTCTCCCTCCGTCGCTGGGTTTCCTGCTTTCCTGCTCCAGCTCTGTGGCTTCTCCTCTCATATCGATTCATCTTCTGAGGATTATGCAGAATGCAGAATCACTGGAACGAGCCCGGGTTAATCTGTTTTCTTGGCATCTACTGCAGACTACAAATTAAATATCGTAATGATACCAGCTCAAATGGATGTGACAGGCTATTTCTTAGCGTGTGGAGGCTCTGCAGGTGTGTAATAGCGACGCCTGCGCTTGTTAAAATAGCACAATATACAGCAGAGCAGGACATGGGAGAGGGTGGTGGGTGTGTGTGTGTGTGTGTGTGTGTGTACCTGTGGCTTTCTGGACTTTGGCATACACGCCGATGGCAACAATCAACAAAGAGAAGATCTGGGGGGAAAAGAGAAATCTGTGATATTCCAGGAGAGATCAAGGATCACAACATCAGACTTAAGGAGGATAGAAGCCCTTCTAGAGATCGGAGCCCACCTGGGTTTGGAGCTTCCTGTACTGGGCAGATTCTTGTCCAGGTTGGACATTAGATTTTCCTTGTGAAACCCTGATGCGGTAACTAAACAAGCACAGGGTCAACGATGTCACTAAAGGCTCATGCAGACCCCCAGAAGAAGAGAAGAGTTTGTTCTTGCTCCTGATTTTGGAGTTATTGGCGCTTTTTCCTGACACATCAGCAGAATGGGGCTATTGTGCGAGTGGTTGGAAAAGCGGATGTGGGCCTGGTTAATGCAGAAAGCTACCATGATTGGTCTAAATTTACTGTCGACCTCAAGAACTAAATCAAATCCAATAATGCATCATAAACCACAAAATTACAGTTTCAAGCAACAAACATCTGAGTCCAGCATGTTCAAATGTCATTTGAATCATAACAATTGGCATGTAGGCTAATCCAGTAATAAACTCAACACTGGGTTGTGTTTAGAGTGTAGCGTCCAAATTTACTTTCCCAGCATGCATTGGACTACTGCAGCGACTGTGCCAAATGGCACCGCAATCACTGTGAAACACACACCATCGGGTCCTGCCAGGAAAGGTGTTTAACAATGAAAAATCCTTCTACAGGTGCCGTTAGCATCACTTGGTCGGGTCCAACCGAGCTTTGTAGGAGCTGGGAATAAAAAACATGTTTTGACATGGTGGCTCATTAAAAAAAAAAAGATTATGGCGGGGCGGCTTGAAAATCGGTGGGCTCTTTTTTTTTGCCGTTTAGGTGTGGTTACAAAGGTGATCCTCGACAACTGGAAAGTGCGGTCATTTCAATGCTTCTGTCTTCATGTCCAGCTTGACCTCGAGTGGGAAACTCAGAGTCCTTCGCCAAAGCCCACCTGAGTGTTTTTAACCCAGTGGAATTTTTGGAAAGATTGAAGAATGCATTGAAATAACACGTGTGTGTGTGCGTGTGTGTGTGTGCGTGTGTGTGTGTGTGTGTGAAAATATTACAGCCAAAAAAGATCGAAAACTCTTAAGCACAAAGATAACACAGCGCAGTGGATGATGCAAAAATACTTTATTGTTTTCTTAGAGGAGGAGGCGTGTGTGCGTGCGTGTGTGTGTGTGTGTGTGTGTGTGTGTGTAAAAGTGCTGATATGAGTTCAATCCTGACAGAAGGAACGATGAAGGTGAACGTGAGAGCGGGGCAATTAAACCCCTCTTGATTGAATTGTCCTTTTCACCCTCACTTCTGGGAGGAGTTTAAAGATTTTAGCTTCGATCTACTAGACAACTACCAGAGACAAGCAGCAGCTCCTCACACGCGCGCGCCAACGTGCACGCTGCTGCAGAGCTTCCGACCACAACAATCAGTTTTAACAAATGGGTCATTTGAAAGGACCCTCTTACTAGAGCCGAAGCCGGTACCAGCGTTGGCTAGGATCAGGCAGACAAACATCATTACATTTTAAGTAAAGAACAAGAATACCCCCCCCCCCCCCATAAACACACACACACACACACACACACACACACACACACACACACACACACACACACACTTGGCTACAGTTATTTTAGGGACATATTACATCAGCTACACTGGAAACAGGAACTTTTTCTCTCTGAAAAGCTTTTACTGGATCTCTGGAGGTCGTGATGGCTTCTGTAATTAACCACAGCATTCATGGTTGACACAGTCGGTCTCTAAAGAACATGGCTAAAACGATCATCTTACTTTAATCTCACAGTTTTGGTGTTTGTGTGCGTGCTGCCTCCAGGTGTGTAAAAACCTGGGCCAAAGCACGTCAGATGCATGACTCAGTGTGTTCCAGCTCCGTTTTTAGGTTTTTGAAAAGGATCATTCAGGTTTGCTCCCTCAGGATTGTGTGAAAGCCTGTTGAACTGAGGCGCGAGGACTCGGTCACAAAAGCCTGATGGATTAGGGCTGCGGCGTTCGCTCCCGAACCCATGCTTGATCAACAAAGTCAACACTTTGCCACCATCGCTGATTGGGTCTGGAACACAAAGAGCATGATGTGGTGTTTGCACCGTTGCTGCCATTTGTGGAAGGACTGAAAGAAGTGGGGTTTAATGGCACCACTCTGCGAGGCTGCTAACATCATCTCTGACGCTTCCCAGCAGTCATTTATCAGCACGTTTTCAAGGGTTTTCTTTTTCTGGAGTCTCATTTCTGTCAGACTCTCACCAGAAACAGTCATGAAGGATGTAATGATATAGAACTTTATATAGAACAAATATTTAAATGTAAAAGGCAGAAAAGCTTTATTTACTGTTAAAATGCTGTCATCATAAGCATTAATCAACACTTACTATTCGCTAGAATGTCGACTTTTGTTGAATTTATTAATTTAACACTTACATTTATATTCTCTCTGTGCTTGAATAGCTTTACATATTTTAATAATTACTAAACATTACCATTTATAGATTCATATACACTGGATCCATATATATAAATGCAACATTTGTTCTTTCGATGTGGCTGCTGTACTGCTCAACTCTTAAAGGTTAAAGGGCACTGATGTGATGAGACAAAGTTGCTTTGGGTTGTTTACTTATTTTTGTTCATTACAATTTAAAAATACATTATGTTATAGGGACGCCAGCACCTCATTGATGTAATTAATTCAAAGAGTTGCTGGTCAATTGTCAGTTTCGCAGATGAGGCAAATATACAATCCGTGACAAATGTGAGACATAGAACTGTCATCGGGTCAGTGTTGGTTCCCTAATTCGAATTTGGACGAGCTTGGTTCTAAGTGTGAATGAAAAAAAAACTCACCCAAAACAGGAAGCTGAAGAAGAAGAGAAAATATCTGATCCAGGGGTTGACGAAGGAGAACGTCTCGGCCCGGTCCAGGTTCAATTTTCTATCCATTCTTTCTTGTCTTTTTCACCTACATTTAGCTCTCCAGTGGCTTTAAATAATGGCCACCACCTCGGTTGTTTACTGGCTCTGAGGGTGTCAGAGGAGGGTGGGGGGCTGTCATGCTGTCCTGTCAATCTGGTAGGACCCAGAACTGTCCATGCAGGAGGGCGGGGGTCAGATTACACATGAATATCTGCGTCTGGCTGCAGCTGAAAAGGAATCTAGCGCCGTCAGGCTGCTGGTAAACGTTGGCTCTGTCGTTTGCTGACAGTGGTTGTTTCAGAGCTGGTTTATAGGAAAACAGCTGTTGGAGGACGGAAATGAAAGTGTTCGGAGGCAGAACGAAGCTGAGTGGCAAACATCTGACCGTGTTTGATTAAAGTTGAGAATGGAAAACTGATGATGTGTCAGAATGACCACGGATGTGATCTGGATGGAGCCGGCGGGAGAAAAATGCCTGAGCGTTAAATGAATCAGAATCAGACAGCTGACCGATCCGGCTCATAATTCACAAATGTCCTTCGCAGGCAAGAGGAGCAATGTAGGAATAATGTATGGGACTAGATTTGAAATCACTTCCTCTTATCAGAAGGTGTCCTCAGGGGGAAGACGCAAGGACAGGGTGTCTCTCGAACACCACAGGGGGGGCCCTTCTGTGAATTCCAACTTTCAGAAAGCCATGCATAGCTTTTGTTTCCAACCATGATTTCTCCCAGTGTGAGGTCTGTCTCGTCCCATGACCCCTGGATTCAGAGGTCATTAACGCTGTTGTTGTCATTTTAACAATTTAAAATACAAAATAGCCAGTCCATTTATCAGATTTCTTATGTACAAATGCATTGATGTTAATCTCCTATTTTCAAAGTATCTGTTTTTTGTGTTGTTTAACATGGCAGCAACTTTGTTCTTAGCGTTAGCTGCGGTAATACGGGAGCTGACAGACCTGCAGAACAGGCTCCATGCAGTTTATGCCCTTTGTTCATAATCCATTTTGTTTGTTTTGTCTACCCAACTAGTCTACATCACTTCTATTGTCCACGAGTTTTCTAATCTATATCTACACATGCACGGACGTAAAGGAATGAAAAAATCAGATTAGCAAGTGTTGCAGAGGAATTTAGGTGCGTTAAACTGATTTATCATAATCAGATCACTGAGTTATATCCCATTATGCTGTTTAAATGATCACCTGAATAATCTGATGCAGAATCAGATCATGATCAGATTTTTATGGTCACGTAAATGAGACCAGTGATCCAAACCAGACATTCATGATTTATGAACTGGATAAATTCAGCCTGTTGTACATCTGCCCATTTTAATGGTGGCCAAGACAACTGGGCGTTAGATGATCAGAATAGAGCGAGTCAGGGCATGCAGAAATCAGCTGAGGACCTACACACAATATTTTCTACAACCACAGCACAAAACATAAAAAACAAGCATATGTCCAGTTATGGAGCTAAATGATACAGTCTGAGGTGACCAACAAAATTCAGGTCAAACCAGGTTAATGACTGAAAATGCTGGAATTATTTTTAAACAAACTGCCCGTGGGAGTTAAATCTGCTCTTTTTATTTCAGTACATGTTACAAAATAATCTGTACAAAAGCTAAAATAGGTCATAGTTTGCATAGAAGGAACAGTGATGAAAAGAAAAAGCCTGTCTGGCAGCAGTAACGCAGCAGCCTGATGGGAGGAGGGGGGCAAAATTGACTCGGCTGTTCCCCCAAAACAGAAGAAAACTGCGGGAAACAAACCTGTGATGGATTCCACTTTCATCATTGGCTGTTTGCTCATAAAAAAAAGAAAATCTGTGTGGCTACTGTCAGCTCTGCTCCTTAGGTATGGATCGTTTTCCTCTTACACAGAAAAGGTCACTGCAGTGATACTCACCCACCCCAACCTCCATGACTCAAACATCAATTGAAACGTTTTGTCTAGCATACAAAGAGGACACATCAGGAGCATCCAGCCTGTTAGCATTAAAGACAACCAGTGCGCCGTGCCGCAGGATTTTGTGACACTCGTTCCTTTATTTAAAAAATAGTTGCTTTAGAGAGTAAAGAGGGAGTCGGTGCACCATCTAACAACTAGACATACTGAGAGTGTTTTCACAGGTAGCAGAAAACTCCACAGGACAAGGCTGGCAGGTATCAGATGTGCCACACAACATCAAACACACCATTTCCACCGTTCGGTAATTCAGGGAGAGTACGAGAGGATTACAGATATGATGTCAAAATATGAAAGAAAACAACAAAAACATAAACATCTCAAAACTCTTTAACACGTCCAATTACTGCAGGTGCATGGCAGCCAATTGGGGGTCTTAAAAAAACACATTTATTCAAATGAAAAAAAAAGTAATATAAAATGGTATTGAACAAAATATGAAAATTCAGAGTGAAAAACGTTGCCAACATTGGCATCAAAATTATACTTCACCTGTTCTTCAAAAACAGATGGCAGGGGCAGAAAAGAAACACACCAGACAAGTGGTTTTAGCATACTGATGGCAGATTTGTCAGTATAAGAACAATAGAGCCGCGGTGATTAAAAGCATTTCAGAATGAGAAAATGTCGATTAAACTGTCAGCGCAAATGTGATTAAAAGTGGGAGAACCAGTAAGTTACAGCAGCAGTGAAAAATTAGCGTATTTACATCGGCAGCGAAAGTACAACAGTGCAGCGACGCGAGCGCTGGTATATGCAGCGTCCTGGTAGCACACTTAAAAAACTCTGGGAAACAAATTCCTCTCATAATTGAATTACAGAGGTGTGATGACACGTGTGCAGTGTTTGTAGTATGGAATGTAACAAATGTTCTTTCTTCCAACTCAGTAGCCTGATTAGCTTGTAGCAAAGCTAAAACAGAAAGATGCTTTTCACCTTTCTCTCTTTAAGAGGCAATGTCACTAAAGGAGGGGAAAGACCATTAAAAAAATGACAAAAACCAAAACAACTTCAGATATATAAAGTAAAACATTTTTCAACTGGTTTACAAAAATAGCATCGGTAACGGCTTCTCTAAAAATAGCATTCATTCACCTTTTACACATAAAGGAAAAAAAACAGGGGACAGTGGCAGAGCTGAAAGCAAGTTTGCAGATAAACAAGAAAAGGAGCTGGAAATGTCAGCAGAAGTGACTCAGTGGGGGCAAAGAACTGCAGCGTCTGAAATCATGACATCAGGGACCGGTCTCGCATTTGCTTTGACGCAACCTTCTTGTGGAACATTAGAGTGTCAGTTACAGCTGTGGCGTCTGTAAACCCCTTTGTGGGTGCAGGATTAGCCCTACAAATGTCCCAGGATGCACAGCGGTGTGTCCCCCAGTGTCGGTATTTTACAGCTACGGCGTGTGCAGCACCAATGATTGTGGAGTGAAGCAGTAAATAAAGGAACCGGGAGAGCAGCCAAACAGCGCGAGGATGTGAATTTTTGTGTCTGAGCTCTACATCAGCCCCGACTCCACAAGACAAGTTGGAGCACAAGGGGGCAAGGAGTGAATCACAGCCGCGGGGTCGTTGCACATCACAGCCCAAATCTGTTCCTTCCTCATGCATGAACGTCTCCCAAACCATCACTTTGTCATTACAACATCAATTTAAAGAGGATACAGATGTCTTCAGGTGACGCTGTGAGGGAGCAAACGTGCTCATCCAGTGAATGTTGATAGGTTTGTACAAAGTCCAGAGCCACAACAACAACCATCTCCCTTCATCTGCTGCTCCTCAGAATTTTTGCACTTGATTTCCAGCTGTAGGGAGCATGTCGACTGGCCATTCTACCTGTCTGCAACATAACTGTCACTTCCCGGTATCTGGAAATGTGGCAATATTCCTAACAACAACAACAAGAGTCTGACAGTTGTTCCCCAGATTTCAGAAGTCATTCAGAAGCAAGAAGTCTGGGCAGCAACGGGGGTTTGACCTGCCCCAGGTGAATCAACAAATGACATAGGGCTACAGATCAGCCAATCAGAAAATAGCACGCCTGTTACTGGGTAAAATATGGTTGATCTGAATGCAGCGCCATTACAGAGAAGAAGATGTGTACTGCACGCGCATGTTGGGAGTGCCTTATCCAGGGGCAAATATTTGGCATCAAAAATGGGGGGGAACAATCAATGAGACATTTTGTCAGGTGTTACTTATGCATCATGCTTATTATTTAGCAAAAATTGAAGAAAATACTAGTGTAAAATTGAAAGGAGGGATATTACATGAACAAAATTAAGTAGTCTCCAGGGGATTTGATGTTCACGCCATTTTGTGTGACCTCTCATCTGTTTGTTTCGCCGGGTTTGTCCCCAAAGCTGTTTTTGCCTGTTTGACAGCCTGTTCCCTCACCATGTCCTTGGCATTTGCACCAAATTATCAGTAGCGGTGACAATTTCCTCAGCTGAAACAGTTCCCTTTGACCACAGGTGTTCTGCAGCCCGGAGCAGAACCACCACGAGGAGGTTTCATTAAATCACATCAGCGCTATATTTATTCTTAGGGAGGCGGCGATGTGCTTAAGCCTCCTGCAGCGAGTCAGCAGGAAACAGACATAAGCCTGTAGGACAAGAAGATGTCCTACAGGTCATCTTCATGTATCTATTTGTCTGAGCTTTGATCTGCCTGCATCACTGCCTACCTCTTCCCCTCTCCTCCATCGCATTTGCAAGAGTGTGTCTATAAAAACATAAAGCCTGAGCTGTTGTTTCCTGGTGAATGTCACCTCCAACAAGCGGTCTTAGTTTTACGGACAAAGCGTAGCACTCCTTGGTTTTAGATGCCAAGCAGGAAATTAGGGTGAGGAAAGAAAACTTGTGGTTGGGGGTGTGACAAAGGAGAAGGAAGGCGGGGAGGAAAAATGGATGAGGTCTCAAGATGGCAGATTTTTGTACGTAAGCATCTTCAGCTCGTTGCCCTTGATTTCACTTTTGTGTGCTTGAGTTTTTAATGCTGAGGGCTGGGACAAATCAGTCACACACCCCCCCCCCACACACACACACAGAGCTTTTCACCTGACAGTTTTGGTGATGCCCATTTTATTCTTCATATTGTCTCATAGGGTATAAGAATCCTACAGCTGTCATAATAAAAATGTCTGTGCACATGCACACGCTTGTGTGTTTTTCAGAAGTAGATTAGTGCAGTGTAATTTATAATTCAGAGGATACTGCAGAATTTGGGCTAAAATAAATCCATTTGTGCTTGCACAACCGTCCTCCCTCCCAAATCTCTCTCCTCTTCCCTCTCTCTCTCTCTCTCTCTCTCTCTCCACACACACATTCTTGTACTTCTATCACTGTGAGAACTTTCATTGACATAATGTGGTTCCCAGCCCCTTAACTCCAAATCTTAACCTAACAGCCCTTTGATGGTTGGAGAACCATCTGAACTTTGTGTTTGGTCCTTTATGTAGAACACACACATTTGCACACACATACACACAAGCTCCTGGAGCATCAGTAACCCTTCTTGGAGAAAAATGAGGGGGGGGGGTAGACAAGTACAGAGTGAAAGTACAAAACAAGCATGCCATGTTGGAAAGTTTTCTTTTCTTTACATTAAATTGTGTTGGACTATACTTAGCTCCTGGAGAGGGCAATAAGAGTCTCTTTGATTTGTGTGTGTGTGTGTGTGTGTGTGTGTGTGTGCAGTGTTGCTATCAGTCCTTCCCTCCAGAAAACAGTCCCCACATAGAAAATAAAAATGAAATCCACTCAAAAAGGAATGATGGATTCTCCTCCTTTGTCAAGTAGTGTCTGGGTGTCCCTCGGATTCCAGTCGCGTTACTCTTTGACAAAAATGAGCGGTGAGAGGAGCGGAGTGGAGACACAGCTGGAAACTGTACAGAATGTCAGGTTGGGGGGCACAGGAGGCTTAGCAAAGGTTGTACAGTGATGGGTCAGGGTAACAAAGGTGTCCGAGTCAGTTCTGTCCCATCGGGTGGTGGGCCTCCTCTCAGTCAGACATCTGGCCAACAGGTCAAGCGTCGTACTTCTTCCCTGTTCTGTGGATGTGGTGGAACAGTGTCAAGGAGAAGGCCATGCCCAGGAGCTGGAGAGAAGGAATGAGATGGTGAACTCGCGTGCGTAGACATACGTACGTTCTGTGTCTCTCTGACAACTGACTGATGTTGACGCCTTTGGCTGCGCCGAGTGTTTGATGAACAACATATCCTGTGGTGCAGCACAAACACCACAGATGGCCTTCAAAGGCGAGCCCTCCAATCTTTGTGATGGAGATGGGCGCCGTCTGTGCAAGCATTAACTCAATGAACGAAATCAAGATACCACTGAATCAAAGTAGTCAGCTATCGCTTTGAAGTTCCCATTACTGCTGATACTTTACATCAAACAGGGTCACAAGGCTGGTCCTAAAACCATTATCTTCTCCCAGTTGTGATGGCAGCAAAACGGCCACACACTGTGCACTGTCTGCTGCTGCGAGATGTGATTATCTTGGGAATTCTGCTGCCTCTTTTTCCTTCAGCTTCAGCCCAAAACTTTATTGACGCCTCTGCCTGGGAGAAAAATGCTACCTTAAGGAGCGGCTAGTCAACACGTGCCGGTAAACACCCAACAAAGAGGTGGGTTATGACCGATACATGTACATGGTCTACGCAGCTGAGCATATAGGAGCGGCTTTTCTGCCCCTGGTGTAGGTAAAGTGAACGACCTCGGCAGAAGGCACCAAATTTAGGCACATCCTACAGATCCCTGATGCCGCCGGGCATTACGTAAGAGCATTTCCTGATGCCTCAATGAGGCTGTCCAGCACCTTTAACTTCAGCTCTCCTAATCCGACAGCTTCAAGCTGCCATCCAAATCTCAGCGAGCGATGTTTGCATGGCACAGAGAATGACACATCATTAAGATCAGCGTCAGCCGAGTCAGCGCTGTGACATGAAAACGTTGTACTTGAGCTGAAAACAGAGCTGTTGTGTCACCTGCTGGGAGGCGACAGAAACAGACAGAAGTGTCAGGGCTGAGAACAAATGCGTGAAAAGTCATTGTGAAGGTTGGCTTTCTCCTGCGCTCGCTCCTCAACCACAGAGGACATCGGGACTAATCCTCGGCCTTCTGCTGCACGGTCAGCGTTTGGTCCCAGGGGCTCAAAATTAAATTAAACGGAAAGCAAAGTTTGACTGAAATGAAAAATGCGTAGCAATAAACACAGAGCGGGAAACATGGGCGGACCTGTGAATAGCGCTGAATCATCTGTGATCTTCATTCGACACGTGACTGAGGCAAACAGACAAAAACACAGCCAGATGTGAAAACGCTTTCAAACAACAACCCCTGGATCTCAGCCAAGTTGTGCTCATTTCGCAGCAGGGCGGGAAAATGCAGCCTATAATTGCTCTCACAGCTTATTCTGAAAGGTGCCACAGTTCTGCGATTGCAGCAGGTGGACTCGTGGCCCTGGGTTGGAGCGAATAAAACCAAGAGTAAAGGCACTTCTGCAGTCAAACGTGTGCAAAAAAGCCCGCTCTTTGTTCATCTCTGACAACTCTGTCAGGACATGGCCTCTGAGCAAGTGCAGCAGCTACAAAGACATTGCAGGGAGGAAGTTAAGGCAAGCGTGTCTATAATTGCAGATAATGGAGAGGCTGTATGTAGAAAGGAGCTGTACCTTTTAGATCAAATGTTTTCTGTGCATTAAAGTCCAGAAGAATTCCTGGATTTATTCTCCCCCTAGAATTTTGCTCCATGAAACTCCATCCAGGTAACTCCTGGAAAATTTCTGGATCACGTTTTTTCAGTTGTCATGTAATGAAAATATGGAGTCTCTCTAATGGTAAAGTATACAGATATAGCGATCCAGGTGAGCCTTCCTACCTGCACTACCAAGATGACCATCCCGATGGTTCCCAGCAGGAGCTTGTTGTCATCCAGCCATTCCTCCACTTTCTCAAAGCAGCCCTAAAATGGAAGAGATAAAATGTGTTCGCACTTTATAAATGATTAAATAAAACTCCCCCTTTACCTCAGACAGAGCCTAGGAGATGTGCGGGTTACATCTAAGGTGTGAAACAACAGAATTACCCCCGGGTGACCACTCACATATGCAAAGCCGTGCTGCATTCGGACGTATATCCACCTGGGTTCACCCAGAGGACACCAGCGGGGGTGGTGCTGGGGCCATGTCTTAATGGAGGCTTGAGCCGCAAAGTGCACCCTGTTGTGTGAGATGACTCGAGCAGGTTCACAGTGTAGTGTGTCGCCGTGTCTTCTGGGTGGGATTACGCACAAGCTGGAAGTGGCGCTTTTGCCCACTGGGGCAGCTCATTGTCTGCCTGTTCTCATTTCACCAATTCTATTAGAGCTTTTAATCCCCGACTTTCGGCCCCCTAACAAATCACACCACAGACTAATGGCAGAATACCCTTGTAATGGAGGGCGACAGGAAGCCGCTGCGTTGTGAGGGGTTTCCCTTCGAACAGAAAAAGAGGCTGTTGTCTTATGCATAATGGAAACGGATTCGGTGTGATCGAAATTCGACAGTACAGTGAGAACGCTAACAGAAGTCAGCACACACGAAGGCTTGAGAAAGCAATGTAACAGATGGGGTTAAGATTTGTGTGTTCCCTCGAAACTCCCCTTGAGTTGCAGCAGTCATCCTCCATCAACATAAGCTTAAATAAACAACCGCGCTAGAAATACAGTAAAGCAAAAAAAATTCTAGTTTTTCTGCCTGGCAATTCTGCCTTGCAATTCCTAAAATCTCTTTAAAAAAATCCATTAAACTGACAAATCCATATCTAATAAACAGTACCGTATTTACTGGACTATATGTCGCTCCAGAGTTTAAGTCGCACTAGCCAAAAAATGCATAATAAAGAAGAAAAATAGATATATAAGTCGCACTGGACTATAAATCGCATTTTGGGCGAAAATTTATTTGATAAAATCCAAGACCAAGAACATACATTTCATCTTGAAAGGGAATTAGCATGGATTAGCAATAGGGTTACGGTATGCTAACGTGACAAATTCAGCTACATGACCCACAACAAACTGAGTACGTGTCTGCTTTGTTAACGTAACATATTAACAGTTATTCAGATAACTATAACATGAAGAACATCCGAGCAAGTTTACCAAAAAAATCAAGTCTAACTCCATAGACGAGCACCGCTTCTTCTTCTGCGTCGCTAAAGGAACTCGTTCCTCGGGTACACACGCATAGAGCGCCCTCCTGTGGTTGTCAGTGTGAAAATAACGAACATGTGAAATTCTGTAATAATGTATTTATAAGTCGCTCCGGAGTACAAGTCGCACCCCCTGACAAACTATGAAAAAAGTGCGACTTATAGTCCGGAAAATACGGTAGTTAAAGTTGTAAAAATACACACATTCAATGTCCCACAGTAAAATTCTGTTTAATTCCTTTAGCAATGAGAGCAAATTAAAATTAAAATGAATTTAAATCATGTTTTTTTGTTTAAAAAGGCTTTACAACAAAAACAAATGGTTTAATATTTTCATGCTTATCTGCTTGTGGGACTCCAGACATTTAAATGAATAACATTTTTAACATGTTTATGATACTTGAAATTGGTAATACAGAGCTTATTGATCCTTTATGCTACATTTTTCTTTTGTTTCCTATTCTCCTGATGTTTTTGGGTGCACGTGCTTTTCTCTCTTTGTCATGTTTGACGCCTCCGTTTGGAAATTTTACTCATTATGTCCCCTGAGTGCTGCTCGTTCACTTTTCCCACCGCAAATCTGGAGAGTTGCAAAAACTCTCCTGATGCATTTGCGCCTAAATTGTTGCCAACTCACCCTGTTCCAGAACATGTTGGTGATGTTGCGCCCACAGTTCTGGTAATGTTCCTGGCAACAGCGATCTGGAACTACCTGCTCCTTCAGGGCCTCGTACCAGTCGGTGGACGCTATAACCCCACAGCACTTCCACTGTCAACGACACAAAGCACATTTAACACTCTTGTGCGGTCGGAGAGGACTTCGAATGGGCTGAAATGACAGCGTTTTTTGTATTTTAATTAGCCACATTGCTTTTAAGGACATGAATAACAAGCTAAAATGGATTTCAAGAGCTGCTGTGGACTTATAATGAACGGCATAAGCAGGAAGAGTTCAATATTCATTAAATGTTGCATTAATGTAGATGTTTCAGCATCACAATGGGTGCTCCTACCTCTGCCTGGATGATGTTCCAGGCGTTCCGCAGGCCTAAGTTGGTCTCTGAGTTGTACAGAGCAAGGCCGTCCTTCAGGTCCTGCTTGGCATTATCTCTCACCTGCAGATGAGCGACAACATCAGCCTCGGACATACTAGCTTGATTTAAAGGTCCTGACTGTGCAGGTGCATGATAAGTGTGTATAAGTGCTTTTCCAACAGACAGGCAATATGGGTATGATAATGGAGGCATTCCAAGTATGCAGAGAAGTGCTTTTACATTAGTGTAATTTAGAGCTTTCAGAACACTACATCGCCCCATCTACTGGGATACAAATAAAAGATCGAGCGTGAGACCTCAAACTGACAAATAAAGGTTCGGGTTGCGTCAGAGTTCAACATCTCATCCAGATTAGACAAATCCAGAGCTCCACCTCCAGTGCAGCCTGTCTGCATGCCAAAGAAGCCATACGATAACAATCACAGCGCTCCATCATTAAATTTTTGTGCTTGCTGCCTCCGACTGTGCTGTAAGCGATGGGGCATGACATCACAGCCTGACATGAGGTGCAGCAGCTTAGTTCTCAGGTGCTTTGTTTCCTCGGAGAGGAGTGGTTGGCGTTCAGCGTGGTTTATCGGTAAACCCGTCAGTAAAAAAAAATAAAATAAAAAAAAAACAGGCAGGAAAAAGGGAGCACGGAAGAAAATGTCAGCCAGCTTTCATGGAAGGGATGCAACTCAACAGAAGCTTGTACCACTATTCTGGAGATCAAGCCTCCCTCTGATCATAAAGGAAATTAAAATGAGCTGTAAAGCGAATTAAAGTGCTACAGAACACAAATCAGTGGGAGGGGAAAAAACAAAAAACCCTCAGGTCCTTGTTTTCTGAGCTTAGGGGCAAAGGCAAACAGTTTGCTGGATTAAATATAAAAGCAGAACACATTTCCTTTCCTGTTTAATTAAAGATTCCTGGGCAACAATGCGCTTTCTTTACCATCAATCATGCAGGGATCCATTTTGAAGAAGTATTTTACAGATTTGGAGTTCCATTAGTGTAATTTTTAATCTAGTTTCCCACTCTGAGACTGGCTGTTCTGCACCTCCGGTGGCGAGCCCTGCTGCAGCTGTCCTTGTGAGGGGAAATGAGATGAAGAGGAGCATCATCAATCTCTGCCTTATATGCAGCTTCTTCGCATACATTGCCCCGTCCTTGCCGTTCGCGGCGCTGCTTGCTCATTACCGACTCCTCGCTCTAACTCAGTCATTAGATGGTACAAGGGGAAGACCCCTGCTCTAGTGCAGCGGGAAAAATCGTCTTCTGAGGCTGTGATAAGTCTCTGCGCATCCTCCCTTTCATGCGCGGAAGTCTTTGTTACAGTCTGACATGAAAGTTTAATGATGCAGATTTACCGCTAACGAGAGGCAGACAAACGGCGGCAGAGCAAACAGGGTTTGATCATGCGCCACGATGACCCCCTTTTCTCTTAACAGAAGCGGCAGACAGCAGAGAAAAACCTCAGAAGCCATTGGGACCGCTCGTTTTCCCGGGGAGACTTAACTTCACAACCAAGGGTCATGTCCGAGTTTTCCGGTAGCAACAAACTCCTTAAAAGAAAGTTGCTGAAGGCCATGAATGCCAAACTCGATACATCGATGAAGATTGTTCTTGTTGATGGTTGTTCCCTCTAGCCTGATTTGAAATCCACCAGGAAAATTCTCTTACAAATGCACCCAAATCAGGAAAGGGTCTGCAACTGTAGACATTTCTCTGCCTGCAGTATTTCCTTTTGCTTTGCACAAGTGGACGGGCTGGAAAACATCTGTCGCCAGAGAGAAGTACAGTAATAGAAATAATAATAATAATCATAATACACACAGCCTCATTTGAAAGGGAAAGCACACCGTTATATTTGTTTTCATTTAAATTCTCTCCTCTATGAATTTGAATGAACAGCCCCAAAAGAGCCAGACGATGTTTCTGTAAATTTATTCCAGCACAGAGGCATTTTTTATCCCGGCAAGAGGACCCCTTTGGCGTAGATGCAGACAGGCAGACGGGGCTTCTACACGCCGCCTTTGCTGATGGATCCTGCTATGAATCCCCATCAAAGGTGCTGTTTTATTGTGTAGCGCAGAAGAGCAATTAAAACAGTTTTATGTCCATTCTGCCGGTTGCCATTTATGACTTTGAGCAATTACATCCTACAAACTGCCATGTTTTATTCCAACATTAAATGGGCCACTCTAGCAAACCAGCCAAGGCTAAGATGATGAAAACAACTTCCCTGTCAAGTAAAGCGAAAGGTAGACAAAGAGGTAGCCAGATAAGGGCTCAAGTTTGTGAGACTGCGGAGCTGTGTGTCCGACCCCCTGATGAGCAACACAGGAGCTCCTCCATGAACTGTGCTCTCCCCATTCCTGTTCACCACCTACACAGCCGACTTCCAGTACCACTCTGAGACATGTCATCTCCAGAAGTACTCGGATGACACAGTCATAGTCGGGTGTGTGGAGAATGGACAGGAGGATGAATACAGGGACCTTGTGGAGAGTTTTGTCAGGTGGAGCAGGGAGAACCTTCTGCAGCTCAACGTGACCAAGACGAAGGAGATGGTGGTGGATTTCAGAAAAAGCAAGTTCCCACCCTCCCCAGTCTGCATTAGTGGGAAAGATGTGGAAATAGTCCCATCTTACAGGTTCCTGGGTGTCCAGCTGGACAATAAACTGGAGTGGTCCACAAACACCGATGCTGTTTACAAGAAGGCCATGAGCAGACTCTATTTCCTCAGGAGACTCAGGTCCTTCAGTGTTTGCAGCAGGATGCTCCACATGTTCTACCAGTCTGTCATGGCTAGCACCATATTCTTTGCTGCAGTGTGCTGGGGTGCAGGCATTAAAGCAAAGGATGCCAACAGACTTAACAAACTCATTAAAAAGGCAGGGTCTGTTGTTGGCTGTAGACTTGATAACTTGGACGAGGTGGTGAGGGACAGGATGGTGTTGAAACTGCGGACAATCATGGACAGTCCCTCCCACCCCCTCCATAACACAGTGGACAAACTGAGGAGCAGCTTCAGCAACAGACTCCTGCAGCCTCGCTGCTCTAAGGAACGGGACAGGAAGTCATTCCTGCCGTCCGCCATCAGACTGTATAACTCATCCTAACCCAGCCAATAACATATAACTGTGTTAATGTTTATGTTGTAATTTTATTTCTAATTTATTCTATATTTATGTATATATGCTTATAATGCTTATAATATGTATATATTATATTATGTGTATATATATATATATATATGCTTATAATATATGCTGTATATATGCTTATAACATTCTAATCTTATCTGTATTTATTTTTTTCTGTCTCTTTACTCTGCATACGCTGCTACTATAATTCAATTTCCCCACGGGGATGAATAAAGTTCATCTTAATCTTAATCTTAAATAAGAGAGCCACGACGTTAACATTAAAGCTAACGCGAAATTTGACCTTCGTGCACAACAAAACACAGTGAAAAACATTGCATTAATTTTCACTAGATTCACACAGGAACATATCTACAGCAGTCGAGGCTGATTTGTGCACATTTTTCGAGGGATGAGTGGTTAAAAGTCCAGATGTGAACCATTTGTCACTCATGTTGGGGGCCAGAGGTTCACATTCTCACCTTTTACTGTTCCTTTTTTGACAGCACGGCAGTTAAACCATCAAGTGCTTCTGCTGGAGGTATTTTACTGAAATATTATTGCTGTGAGATAAGAGATGATGAATGGATGGCATTAACTGTGCAGACCACCGAATATCAATTCATTGAGGGGCTGATGGGTATCAGCGAATATAAGTCAAACATGGCTTGTGTTTATGCAGGCCAGTCTGGGAGGTTTCCCTGCAGGTGGTAAACTTTCCTTAGTTACATCTATGTAAATAAGATCAAAACAGTGATAGTATGTCTGTGTAGATTCTCAATAATCCAGGTCATTGTATCCAAGGTAGTTTTCTATGTCAACTGGACTGGGTTTCTTCTCTTGAAGACGTTTCGCCTTCTATCCAGAAGACGTTCCGCCTTCTATGAAGAAGCCTTCTGGATAGAAGGCGAAACGTCTTCAAGAGAAGAAACCCAGTCCAGTTGACATAGAAAACTACCTTGGAAACAGTGATAGTAGCATGTGGATTACAGTACTTTCAGCAAATACTCCCCCTCCGAGATCTGACACAAAGTTTTTTTGTCTTAGTGCTCAGTTCTGAACGCTGAATAAATAATGCGGACAGGAACAGTGTTAGCCAGAGGTATGAAAAGTTCACTGCTTGTTCTGAGCAGACTCACCTCTTAATTGGCCTGAAACAGCAAAGCGTGGCCAAGGCTTGACCAGAACACTGCCTGTAAACAAGTGTAATCTATTACAGGGAGTGTCGAGGCGTTCAGCAGAGGTACGTCCTTATCTGCCCTTTCCTGTGACCGAACCATCCTTCATCGCCCAAAACTTCAGCCTCCTTGCACAAAAAGGTACAAACCTGAGCTAACATCAGATTTAGGTGTAAATCTATAGGTACCTATAGATCACTATTTGCTACAGTAAAAATGAACTTATAACTTACTCTTCCTATAAAATATTACATTTATTTGATTGTTAAAGAGTAACTAAACCCCTTTAAAACAAGTAATGATTGATTCTGTTCCTGACATTTTCCCATAATTTAGGACATTTTTACAAAAAAGAAAATCCAGCCCAGATGCCACAACCTCATTGTTCAGTTACTCTTTACTAGATGATGGAGCATAAATATTCAGTTTCCACTGCTAATATAAAAGGTATTTTCAGAAGAGCTGGATCTATCATGATGGATGTAGTTTGTGAAGACTCAACAAACACGATAACTGAATCTATCGATAGCTAATACGCGATCCCTAAAAAAACATCTGTCTTTCTCATCCCCTCCAACTGAAGCTACTATTAAATCTGAATGATTGCTCTCACCGTCTGGTGAAGAACAGAGGCTTTGAGGAAGCGAAGCATTAAAACTCACGGACCCGAGACATGATCTTAAAGCCTACTCCGCACTTTCGTAAATACGGTCCCTGGGCACTCATCCGCCTGCAGCGGCTTTATCCAACCATCACTGCCGTTGTCTCGTTATACAGCAGACTAATAAACGATGCATAAAATTGATATTTCAGTACCTTTAGTGTTTCACTACTTACACCTGAAAGTCTTGTTTTACCCCGGACAAAATACTCACATCGCTATCCGAGCTCCGTCCTCTTTTCTCGCCTCCTCGTCTAACATGCAGGTGTTTTATTTTCACTCAGCTGTGAGTGATTGCTTAGCCTCCATATCTAACCCCATGTTTAACCCCCCCCCCATAATCCCCGCATGCCTGCTGTTCCCCATTCTATGCATGCCAGATTGTGTTTCCTCATTCTCATTCATGCACCTTCGCCGCCGTTCACCTCGCCGTGTTGTGTTGATGGAGGCACAATGGGGTCAAAGACGGATGGCCGTAATCTGGTTCGCAGCCCGACCATCTGCTGTAGTCAGCCTTGCAACACACCTCTAATCAATGGGCTTAACGGGCCCGTTCGGAGAAAGGAGTGCCGTACCTTCGCGTGAGCCGTGGCTGGAGGCAACACTGAGGAGAAAGACTCAAAATTCTCCATCAAGGAGAAGACGCAGAAGCTCTTAAACAGGATTAAACAGGCGCAAATGCACGAGGAAGCGGGAAGTCGGCGCGATTGCATTAAAGCAGCGACAGAATACGCTCCTCCGGCAAAACCAGGTCCTATATAGGCGCTTCTCGCTTACATCTAGTCAACAGTGTGTCGCCCAGAAGGATCAGAGTCCTCAAAGGCGCCACTCATGACTTAAAGATGACCTATTTGAAAGAGTAAAATATCTGTTTTGCAGGCCTGCGTCGATATGCATTTAAAAGCTGCCAGCCACTGTACGTCTTCCAGACTTGTTAATAAATGCCTTGTGATTAGAAGATCAAATAGGAGAAGTGAATTAGCGATTCCTCTGATCACAGCCTGTAGCGGAGGATGAGCAGAGCCTCACACGGCATACAAGATCTCAGGGACGCGGGCGCGTGAGGAGACAACAGAGCAACATCTGAGGCCTTGACGTGATTGCCGCCAATTATGTTTCATCCCACACTGCTGGTGTTTTAAGGAGAGACACGACAAGTAAATGCAACATCTGGGCTGAACGCATCCCTTTAATGGTGAAAACGGAATCCCCAGCAACATAATTACCGTTACCGTACCATTACCGTGATGACTTTGCTTTTCAATCTTCAGCCTTCGATATTATCGCATCCTCAAAGCCTGAGCCTTCGAAAATTTGGGGAGGGATTAAAATGCGATTAATATTCAACCGGTGTGAGTTCAGGCATCCTTGGCTGTCTCTCCACTGCCGATGTGCCGCTGCGAAGTGAAGAACCTCTCTTTAAAAATTCCAGCAGGAGGATGAGGGCCCCCCAACCAAACTTAAGCCGGTAATATTTTGGAGATAAGGCGGCAAACATATTTACTTGTGAACTGGTGCGCCTCTGAGACCTGATCCAAATCTGAGAATGGATTGGCTGCTAAATGAATTCCTTTATCTGCCTGAGAGAGTAGGTCTAAGCAATAACCTCAGAACAAAAAAGGAGAATTAGCTGATGTCCTGAAGACTGGGTGACCCTCTGAACGGGGGAAATAGGAAAACACATCAGCAGGATATGCTTGAAAATAGATACCACCCCGTTTCACACACTTGTAATCAGCGTGAGGTGATTGTGCGGGGATTTAATTGAAGGTATGAGACTATTTCTAGACCATTCCATGGCCCCATGTGGAGTCACCAGACTTTTAAAGAGAGGGTCATGGAAAAATAACCACATGGGTAATTGGAAGAAGCTAACAAGTGGGAAATTGTGGCCAAACTTTGAACGCTTGGTTATTTTCCCTTCAATGACAAAACGGCTAATATCTTTGCCTCAAAGCAAGAAGGTTCTAGGTTCAATTCTTGCCCAGACTGTTTTATGTAGAGTTTGCATCATCTTTCAGATCCTGTTTCATTTTTTTCCTAAAGTTTCCACCCATGAACTACCTCTTGGGTGTCCAAGGCTGGGTGTCCCCAGGGATGGGAACCGGACCCCTTCTTACACAAATAATCAAGAGGTGACTGTTAACAGAAAAGGAATGGATGGAAGAAAAGCAATCACTATGACAAAAGGAAACAAAGTCCCAGCTGGAAGGATGGAGAACTATGGGAGTTGCGACTGGACTTATGGAGCCTCATGTGATGGGGCTCAGGCTTCGACCCAGGCTTGCACAACTCAGACCTACAGTTTCATTTCACATATTGTACTTTCAAGCCAAAAAAATGAACATGAAATGTTCCATTAAAACTGCTTTTTGTTGATAACATACAAAAGACGTGCTAACTAACGAAAGTTAACATCACCCACAGTTCCAGCATGTTGGCTTATATTGTTGTCTAATGCAGAAACTGGAGTGTGTAAGCTTTGTGTGTAAATTATAAAATAGGAAGAGCTAATGTAATAGTGCAGAAAACACTGGTGATTTATAGTAAAGATTGACTGAATGCCGAGGATTCAAACTCAGGGTGAATGCTTATGTGACTTGGATTTACAATAACAATAACAAGGAGATAGACAAAGTCATCAAAAGCAATATTGGGGAAAATGCTGGATTTGGAACGTACCTTATCTGAATACACAAAGACCAGGATGAGTAATATCACCTCTGCCAGGAGAATGATCAGCAGGACAATAAAGAACTGTGGATGACAGAAGAGGAGAAGAACAGATTAGCCTGCTTGTGAAGAGCTGAGTATAACTCTAAGTGGATATTTGTATCATTAAATCAATGAATGTCCCTGATGTATATTCAGACACGCATGTGTTTTGTAGTTTTATGGTGTGCTTTATTGAGATTCCATCCTTGACCGAAATACGTGGGTGTATAACTGCTTCTATATATAAACAAGAGTGGAATCACAGCCAACTTAGGTTAAAACAGCAGCTTGAAACCATTTGAAATTTGCTCCCAGGAGAGTGAAATAACAGGGTTCCTGTATAGCACTCCTGAATAAAATCTGGACCCAGTTTCTAAAACAAGTGTAGATTACTAAACAAATGTGAGGTGCAGCGACGAAGCTGTGTTTGCCTTTACACTCAGCCCGGGGAGCCACTGTAGCTCAATAGGTGCCATAATTGCTATATGCTAATCATTAGCGTAAGAGAAGCAATAACCCTTGTTCACATCCACTCCTGTGCTACACATAATGGACTTTCAAATGGACTATAGACAGTTAAAAAGACTGTTAGTCCATATGTTATTATTAATGTCTCTGTCCATGTTTTCACATGCACTCCCTTTTTCAGCAGGTTTAGCCATCTCTGAAGGGGCTCGCTTATTCCCACCTAAACTAATCCCAGCTCCTGTGGTGTCGCTATGCCAAGAAGTGAGTGGTGGGTAAATAGAGATAACCACCGTTGAGAAGTTCTCGCTGCGTGAGAAGGCCAAACGTTTGTGTTAGCCAAAGCTAACAGGCTGTGTGAGAGCGGGGCATTGATTTTTGGGCAAAATAAAGCAAGAAAAAATTTAAATGCCACTTTAACAACTGTTACATTACCACCCCAAGCTGAGATTTCCCCAAAATTTTACCGCAAAAATCCACACGCTAAAATATGGGATAAAGAAAGACTGATGGGGAGATAAAGAAGGTGGTGGGAGTGATCTAAGGAGGAATAATAGAACAATTCATGTGCAGGAGAGCTTGGGATTGTATGAAAGGATGTGGAGGAGGGTTAGTACCTGCCTAGATTAATTTCCAAGACAGGCTTGAATCCCATCTACTATTCTCTTCTCCCTGTGTGACTCTTTCATCTAAATATTTATCAAGCTCCGCTGCACAGCATGAGGAGAGGAACACAAACCTAGATTTTAGAAAGCCTCATTAAATACCAGGAGGGAAGACGGAGGTATGTTCTCATTTGTGTCAAGACACAAGCGAAACTGTTTGTGGCAGGTTGACGGTCGAGCATATGGGCCACCGCTTATGCCTGTCAGTGTTGTGCCTTCAAACTCGTTATCCTCACTTCTTTATTTGCTGTAGGTTGAAATAACCTAGTTCTTAGTGTGGTTTCCTAAATTGGTGGTGCTCTGCGGCATTTACACCAAGCATGTTCTCAGTTTTGCATGTTCAAAAGCCTTTAATCTGTTATGTTTTTACCAGATGTGTCTAGGCGTCCTCACATCGGTAAACATATTCTGGCAGCTGCCTTTACCGCAGAGGTGGGCTTTGAATACCTTTAATCCTGAGGGAATTGTCCACAGAGGAGCCTAAGAGGTAATACGCCAAGGTAGGCACTTAGATCTGTTTGCACCTCAGAGATGTGAACCCATTTTTTCCACATCCTGACCCCTAGGTATGCATACATGCTTGCACAAAGAAATAATGCAGACAAGACATAGATCTACTTTCATTACCGTGATAAAATGTGAAATTTTGTAGGTAAATGAATGTAGGAAGATACTTCCCGGGAACTGGCAGCATCTGGAGTTTACCTTAAGTCTCTCTTTTTTTCTTGCTTGGTTCTGTCCCTTATCGCCTACTTTCACCTTTTTTCCCATCAGGTGAATAAAGCCGCGCTAGATGCTGCAGGTTTGCTGAAACCTGTGACAAGAGCTCCATGAGATTGGGCTGTTTGTGATGTTCGCTGCTCCAGAACCCTGGACCCACTTCTCTGTTTTAAGGTTCTCCACATCTGTGCCAACTGGGATGAACTTGAGCAGTTAATTTATCAAAAGCTTATAACACTGCGGTGCCAGTAGATAACCGAATATTCCCAATTAATAACCACAGGAAGATCCTCGAGTCAACACATGTACATGTCAGAACACCACCCGGAAGCCAAGAGACCAGTTGGATTGACGACGCTTTCACTGTGCTGCGACTGAAGCTATTGCTTGGACTGGAACACACCTGTGTGCATTCCTTTACAGAAAGGGAGAGCTCTAATCTTCCGCTGCTGAAGTCTCGTTGCTGTTTTCCCTCCAGCTGGAGGACTACAGATAGACTGGTCAGCTTCTCCTGGCCTGTGTGATGCATACGTAGGTGTTGGGATGTGTTCGGGTTTCCACGTGACATTCACAACACTGCTTGCATGAGAGTGTGAGAAGAATCAAAGGTGTAGGAAAGCAGACGTCTGCACAGGCGTCTGTCTGTGTCCTGAATCTGTAAGGGAGTTGTGAAGGCATTCGGGTTTGAACTCACACTCAGAAGCAGGCACTTGTTCTCCTTGATGGCGCCCAGGCAACCGAGAAAGCCTGTCACCATGACGATGGCTCCGATGCCGATGACCATGTTGGCGGCCGACAGTGCGGGTAAAGAGGGCGAGAAGGTGGCGAAGCTGCCCTGAGAGACAGAGAGCCAGATGCCCACACCAAGCAGCCCGCAGCCGCATAACTGCAAGACAAAAGGAAAGAGAGGTGAGAGGTGAGCAAACAGAAGAACCAAGTATAACACAGAAACACCAAGCTTACCCCCCCCCCCCCCCACCCCAATCCACTGCCAAAGGACTACCCCGTCCTACACAGAGCGCTGTCAAGAGAGTCCACTGTAATTACAAGCATCATAAACCAATAAGCCATGGAAAAGATTACAACAAAAATGGCACTTGGGCCATGCCGGTTTGCACATTTGAGCTGCTTACGCTAAACCAGAACAAGAGAAAATGCAATTACTGAGCTTTCACAGTATTGTAGCTTGAACCGCAAGTCTGTCTGAAGAGTGTAAATATATAATTGCACCGTGACCCTACCAGGGCCCTGATGATGTATGTGAGGTCTGCGGCCATAGCACTAGCCGATTAAAACCCTCAGAGTCCCCTGACGCACTTCAATATTCTGATTTCACTGTGATTTATTGCACTAAAGAGCATCATCCCAGTTCAGCTAGCTGCTCCTAGATACACGCAGTACACAGGCAGAACAGTGGGCCATTTGAAGCTTTGTAAAATGTAAAATATGGCGTGAACCCAAACTGCTTCCCTCTAGATTCCCTCTATTTTTTAAAAGGGATACAAGTTAATCGCCAAGATTCCCACGTTAATTCTCCACCTTTTTCTTCTTCTTTCTGCTGCTCCAGAACAATTTAAACCCTGTCAGCATGACGTGGAACAGACCCGCCATGCGTGCAAATGCGCCTTCGGAGAGCAACTCACTCAGACAAGGAACGCAAACTGCCATCATTGGAAATTATGGGCAGCCATACTCAGTATGACAACGTTTAGGATAAAACCTTCCTTCTGGCTTCAGTTTATGCCCATCAGAGATCTGAGTGATGGTGTCTCGGAGAAACTGTGGAGTATCACATGCAGGTCTGATGAGTGACGAGAGCAAGTTTAACGTGTCCCGTGGGAGCTGTGGATACCCAGTCTTAGTGGGGTCAATCCCCCCTCCTCACATGTCTCTATTGACCTGTGACCTCTGAGCCATGAGACTTAAGGTCGAGCAGATGTTACTTGCCGGCCACTCCAAGCAGCACCAGACGTTGATGAACGGATACACACTCAGAACTGGCTGAAGATCCAGTGAGCCGAAGTAAGTAGTGTATTTCCAAATGGATACTGCTTGAACTCCACGCTGATTGACTCCCCAGAGTGTGATTCTGTGAAACACTGCTTTAACAAAACAGCCCAAGCACTGCTAAGACCGAAGGACACTTGTTTAACCACTTGCGGATGACAGATATGCATTTGGATTTCCTGACCTGACTGAGTAAAGGTTGGAGCCAGATGGAAGAAAAAGATATACGGGGCTCTGCTTTTTAAAAGACCCTCTTTTGCGTGTTGTGTGAATTATTCAGCGGCGGGGTCTGGCTGCAAGGCAGCCTTGGCCCTTCTTGCTTGCCTAATTAAAACGGGAGAATGAAACGCTGATTGAAAATGCCGCTAAAGGTCACGTCCCCATGCAGAGCGGCTAATAAATGGAATCATGGCTGACACTTGGGCCAGATTATATAGAGCGCGAGGACAGGGTCGGAGGAATAGTAGATGAAGTGGATTTACAGCGCCAGGAGGTTTAAAAGTCCAGGTGGCCGGGAATGCAGTCGCTTAATTGTGCTTTAAACCCAGAGAGGGCAGCTCATCCAAGTATGTCGCTCTCTTAAGTGAGTGTGAACCCCCAACCAACCCCCCCGTGAGCTCAATCTGCTCTGATCCTACTGGGAAAACAGGCTAATCTCTGCCCTCCTCCACTACTACAACAACGTCGGTGTCAGCAGGCCTTCCTGTCATGGACACGGGAAATACCAGCAGTGTCAACGGGGATCTCCTCCATTAGCGGAGAGTGCTGAGTGGGTTTCAGCCTGACCTTGATCCCCTCCACTGAGCTCCTTATCTGCTTTTTAATTGTGTGTGGGGGGCACATTCAGAAATTATCCCCGATGTGTGGAGAGAATAAATTATCCCCATAATACAGCTTTTCTTTTAAATGAAAAACCTTTCAGCATAAGTAAACGACAGTTGAGATTGTATCTAGACCAGAAAAAGATGTTCTGTCATACAATCATTTCACCGAGTGTCAGATTTTATCAATGAGCCAAATTTCGGTGGTGTGATTTTTTTTCTTCTTTTTTTATCAGGCGGCAAATTAGGTCCGGCCACTCTTATCTCCACAACTCTTCATTTTTCCCAGTCTTAAGAATAAGTGAAATGTTCCCTGGTTCTTTCTGGCAGAGAGGCACAGTATTTATCTGTGCAGCTTCCACTGGAAAATTGCTTTTGTGTATCCAATTTGTGCTTGTTTAATCATCTAGAAAGCATCCGATTTTGGCCCAGTGGCCTTCATTCTCTCCAAGGTTTTTTTTTCCGTTTCTACTGATTTTTGATCAATCAGCTTTCTATATTTCACAGCCTGCATGTTTGGGTATCTAACTGCCGACACAACACGATGAATACCTTCTTTCTTTTACTCTTTAAGCACATTAACTGCTTGTGCACTGTATCCTTACAGTGCACACGGGTTATTCCTCCATCATGTTGCGTCATACCATCATGAATGAGGTGTGTCCTTAAATAAAAGCCAACTATTATCATTAGTTTGTGTTCATATAATTCATGGAAAGGTTTGTGGAAGGACAGTAGTGCCCCAAGTTAGGAGAGATCTGAACCTTATTTAGAGGTCTATATGTTTTAATTTAATTATATTCCTTAAATATGCAGATGTTTAGCCTCTTTAGCATCACATCTCTCTAGTATGGAGCATTTCTAGGAACTTCAACACTAAAGTTCCCTCATATCTTCCACAACTTAAGCCAAATGGCTTGAATGTACAACATCTGTCCAGTTTATGTTCCAACTCATCCTGAATGTGTTAAGGTCTAGACTTTGATACTCCAGTCCATTTTTCCAAGTGTGCTTACATACACATCTACAGGGTGATGCTTCTTGCTCGATAGATGAGGTCGCAGTCAGTTTGTACTTAGTGAGACGATTCTGTTTCCAGGTCTCAGAAATCAACTCCCAATCATAATGGGTGTACTGTAATTGAACAAACACATTCACTCGGTTTCCTTATATGAATGCAAATTCACGTAATTCTCAGGCAGATTCACTCCCAACACACAACTTGTATGTATATATTGTATTGTATGATCTATGCCTATTCTTTCCTCTATCTCACCTCACCTCACCTCACCTCTCCTCTCCTCTCCTCTCCTCTCCTCTCCTCTCCTCTCCTCTCCTCTCCTCTCCTCTCCTCTCCTCTCCTCCTCCTCTCCTCTCCTCTCCTCTCCTCTCCTCTCCTCTCCTCTCCTCTCCTCTCCTCTCCTCTACCCGTCCTTCCCGCCTTCTCCTCTCTCTCTACCCAGCCGGCCATGAGCAGGAGGGTCCCCCTACATGAGCTTGGGATTCTGTAAAGCGCCTAGAAACAATTTTGATTGTAAAAGACGCTACATAAATAAAGATTGATTGATTGACAACTTCTTACCTGCCAAAGTGGCTACAACTGGAATTCCCGGCACTGGGCAGAGCACAGCCACCACACATTCATCCCATTAAGATTGAGACAATCTCATCACAGCCTGAGAGAAAATACCATGTAGCAGTCTGATTGTGGAGAAAGGAAAAGCTGGGAACAATAACTCAGATATTCTATCAGGATTGTCAAAATAACACCTGGAGATGCGACTAAATAAAGTATAAAGCAATATGCTTTTAACTCGAGTACAGTATCTCTAACACTGAGGGAGATAAATCAATACAATTGATTTAAGATTCCCTCACTCAATTCTGGGCCGTCCTCAGTGAACACCATGAGTCTGTCAGTGTCGCCTGTTTGGTTCTCTGAAAAACAAGCTAAACCTTTTTTAGCTTTTAAGCAGTGTAAGACATTTCAAAGGCAGAAACCTCATTAGACACCTACAGGCGACATGCGTGATTTTAACAAGCATCAGTGGGGGAGTGAATCTATAAGCGTTCTTGAGCTTTGAACATGTCTTTCTGATTAATTACAGAAAGAAAAATGCTGCCAAATCCTCTGCTGGTCTGTTTAGCCTGGTTGCAGAGAGGTTGCGCATCCTGGTGAAGGTTGTTTGGATTTAAGCAGAATAGAGCAAATGCTTCAGATGTAGTAGGAAAAAAACATGACAATTTCCTTTTTCTTTTTCCTCATTGACAGCTGTGGCTGAATTGCTACAAATTCCTTTTATTAAACAGAATATTTGATCCTCTCCTGTGTATTTTGTCTGCAGCGGGACAGAAGTGACTCTGCTGCCTAAATGTCATTTCAGAAGTGACAAACGGAGAAGAAGAGGGAAGCAGATTAGTGCAGCATTAACATGCTGGTGGAGGACGTACCTCGACGCAGTTATCATATCTTGTGCTGTAACAAGCTAGAGTGAAAAATAATTGCAATAGGACTGTGTGGGAGGATGCTTTCAAGCCAAGAATAGAAGGCGAATGGAGTCAGGGAAAGCGGGAATAAAAGATAAATAGAATGCATTGAAGCAGGATGATATGGTCACACAGTCAGCGTTTGTGAGAGAAATCCTGAGACTACAGCAAAAGTGGAGAAAGAAGAAAAACAGAAGCTGACCCTTCATCTCGCTCTCAGAGATATCAGCCACAGCAATAACTGTCTCAGCGATGCGGAGCCCCCAGACCCTGCTTCAATATCCCCTAGAAATCAAAATATACACCTTCGTCCGTGTGCACAAAGGTATTTGTGTTTGCATTTTTGTGTGTGTGTGTGTGTGTGAGAGTGTTACAGTTAGAGGCAACTGACCTTTGCATACGCCGGGCGTTGGGAGAGGTGATAGAGGTCATGAAAATGACAGCTTCTGTCACATTTCTGCTGTCCTATTCTGCCACACTCATCACACGGAGGGGCCTCTCTGGGCAACGCACTTGAATCTAAGTGAGTCGTGTGTGTGAACCATTCTGAGAGGCTAACATTAAGCTAATAAGCAAAAACCACACAAACATCCCAAAGAGCGTCGAGCGTCAGTGCTCGAGGACACCACAGCTTGAGCTAAGTCCTCGCTGCCCATTCATTCTAAAGCTGTTTTATCTTGCAGCACAGGTCTCATATTCAACCCACAACAGCGTTCAGAATAAAGACGGAAAATAGTCGACTCAAACTCGAGACGATGGTTCATTCCCCACCACGAGGCCTCTCGTTCATTTTAACATACAAGCTGTAAATAGCCTGCCAACTGTGCTGTGAAAATAAAATCACAGGCTAGCATACATCATAAAACAACGATCGACATCAAGCTGCAGCCAGAGGAAAACAGCAAAAAGGCACATTTGTGTTTCCTGCCAAGCTGGATTTCTGTGGCATGCTGCGTAAAAAGCTTTCTTAAGAAATGGTTACAAAGTTGAAAAGAGACAGACTTCTTCTTAATGAATAAATACTCTGCACATTGCATTGATCTTTCATCAGGGCCACAGGCTGATGGGATCTGAGGATTGATTCCAGTTTCTTTTACTTTTTTGGAACCTCAAACAACCCTTTCGGTATTTGTTTTTTCTCTTATTGTTACTAATTCTGCAGTTCCAGTTATCATAGACAGACAAACTATCATACTTAGGGGGTTGTCTAATCATTAGGTTAACATCTTAGCTATGCTGTTATAGGCCAAGGCTACCGGGGTCCAGAAACATGATCACCTGACAGGCCTCTGTCACCCCCCCCCCCCCCCACTGGGTCATGGTTTTCTCTCCTCTCCTCTCTCCTCTCCTCTCCTCTCCTGTCCTCTCCTCTCCATTCTATCCTCTACCTGTCCTCCCCCTCTCCTCTCTCTTTACCCAGCTGGCCATCAACAGGAGGGTCCCTCTACATGAGCCTGGTCCTGCTCAAGGTTTCTTCCTGTTAAAGGGGAGTTTTTCCTTGCCACTGTTGCTTGTCTGAGGTTAGGCCCTGGGATTCTGGAAAGTGCTTTGAAACAATTTTGATTGTAACAGACTATATAAATAAATTGATTGATTGATTTGATTTTGATTTATTTATCTGTCAATAGTAGTTAAACGTTGAGAAACACATAAAAAGGGAATGTGTTCTGTTTTGATAGCCCTGCCACTGTATTTGATAATTACCAGCATCTGACAAAATATGCCATAAAAGTTAGGTTATTGACAGCAAAAATATGCTGACTTGACTCTGGCTTCAGTTGTGAAAAGCTTCTTTTAAAATTTGAAAGTGCTCCTCAGAATCAAGTGTTAAATTATAATCATTTAAAAAGGTCTCTGCAGGTTATTTGATTAAATTATTTATATATATATATATATAAAACTTGGCATTTGGAAAATACTGGAAATGGTTTGATTTAAAATGACAACTTTTTTTTTTTTCAGGACTCGGCAAATATTCAGAATGTTTCCTTTTTTAACAGCCGAACAGAAAATCCAAGCGTGCAGTTAAGGATTTGAATGTCTGACGCAGAGAAATTTAAAGACAGAGAGGTTAGCATTATGCCTAAAACCTTAAAATCTTAGAATCAGATCAATCACAGGATAATCTGGATCAATCAAACATGTGCCTGATCAATTACAGCTTTCTCTATCCAGCATTGTAATGTAAAGATGAATGTCAAAAGGTGGATAAATACATTTAGCCAGGCGCTACATCAAGCGACAGCTTGCGCTTCAAGCATCAAGTACTGAAATATTAGGTGAGTGGAAACCACCTCATATTTATTAATGGTTCCCTATTTCTGTTTCATGTACCTGAACTCATCGGGTGGATCATCGGGGTAAACCCTGTTTGGCTTCTCTTCCCTGATGCTCTGCAGCCTATCACAACAGTAGCCCCCCACACTGTGCAAGAGTAATTTGTTTAGAAAAGAAATGCAATCATTAAAAAAGCTAATCATTCCACATTGACGTGTTAATTTTGACAGCTCTATTAGGTATTAATATATCAACGAGGGCACGTACTGGCGTGATAAATCAAGCCCATGGAAGAGGAAAATCCATGAGGTTCAGAGTGAGTTAGACTTCTGCTCCAACTGTGCTTGATGTTTGCAGTCCTTGTTATTAAAATCATCTTTTACTTTAGCCCAAACCATTACAAATAGTCCAGAGGGATAAATGACCAGGGGGCAAGTCGTAAACAGTAACTCCTGAATACAACAGGCTTTCCTCACCACGGCACTCTAAGGAAATCAATCAATAACTGATATTTTACTATACATGCTGTCAAGCTTTTCAGTAAAACTGTAGCCCCCAGTTTCCAGGGGGCATCCTTGAAACTTCTTAGCAAAGTTGTTCTATAACAGCTAAATTATTTCAATGTCTGCGGCACTGGCATAGGGAACCGGTGATTTCAGGCTGAGTAGAAACACCAAAATGAATTCAAATGGTAAGGGGTGGGTACGGGTTTGGACAACTAAAAAGCTTAAAAACCTATATCTGCCTGATTAGGTTTCATCCCATCCACAATGTCCTGGCAGATCTGCGCGGCGTTCCAGATGCATTAAAAGGAAACTGCACCATCGAAAACATCACTTTCCTCTTTAAACAAATGTTGTTAAGCAAAATTAAGCCTTTATGGGGGCGGTTGCGTGTTTTCTTAATGGGTCTCTTGACTTTGAGCATTGAGCCGAGCTCGTCAATTCCACACTGACACATTTTCAATGAGTTGATGAAGCTGCCGTACATTCAGGACATGCCTAGTCAAGCATCCAGGATGATTCAATTCTGTCTTTGGTTCTGGCTGGATGCCTCAGACAGGCAGTTTATTTACACTTTTTAGGGGTCTTCAGTGATTCACCTATCAACGTTGAAGGCTCTCTCCCTCTCTCGTTCTTCTGAGAAAAAGAGGAGCAATGTGTGTAATGTAAGGCGACTAGAAATCAATCACACCATGTGGGATTAAAGACAGACGAGCCTTTGTCTGCCCCAACAGATCCATCCTTGCTGGTTTTACTAGCACGAGCTGTCACACCCGACACACGCCTCTGTCCTTAAAGAACAGTCGCGAACAGGAGAAAAAAATGGGAGGGCGACGGCAAAAGAAACCTGGGTGACGATAACTGACTAATTCCTCCGTTAGACCTCTGTCGTTCTTAACGACTCTTCAATCGGCCCGAGCATCTCACCGGCTCTTTAATTACGGTATGCATCGAACAAGAAAGACAGTGCCGGTAAAAGGAAAGTCATCCAGGATCGGAGAGGGAAGGAAGGTTTATTGGTCACAGACAGTCGGAAGCCATGAGAGTGAAGATGGAGGCTGAAACGGGGCTGCGGACCAAAGATAAAGCGCACAGGGCCAGGGGGAAAAAAGTTCTGCACACAGGACAGCAAATCTCTTTACTTTTTCTTGCTGGGAGGGTGGTGGGTGGCTGAGATGGCAGAGTTTGGAACCCAAGCGTGCCCAGCCCTTTAATAAAAGAAGCCACAGTAAGGTTCTAATGAGGACGTTGAGATATAAATCCATAATTGGAGCTAATGACTGAGGGGAAAAAAGGGCAGTACAGTAATAAAATGGGAATAGTGCCACTCTCTGTATCACCTCCGAGGACACTGCACACGATGGCTACCATAGAATGCCAACGTCTAGTAAAAGAGGAAACTATTTATTCTTATTTATTCACGCAAACTGATGAATGCAGGCAGCGTTTGGCTCATAGAAATGCCACTCTGTGCAGCTGTTCCCAAAGTCCTCAGAGGCTGGAGGATTGCAGAACAGTGTCTCCCTGACTTTTTCTAGGTGCGGGCTTAATGAGTGTGCTGGCTCAGCAGAGGACCCGGCCTGGGACGTAAGCAGAGGCTGGAGTGTGGCCCTATACTGTACAACACCTGCACCGGACGAGCAGAGGCTCCGGGAAACGGAAGATCCCTAAGGCTTTATATGGAGGCTTTAGTGTGCTCTGAGTGAAATAAAAAGCCTGCTTGTAACACTCAGCACATTTCTCAGCTTCCTGTTAATCCCCGCAAGGAAAAAAGAGAAGCTCAATGTCACCATGGCCAACTGGACGGCTGCAAGTTTCAGCAATGTTGTTCCACTAATGACATCAGGAAACGATGGCGCAATATTGCTATTATAGAAACTCGCACTTTGTTTTTTCACACCTCAGGGTGTGAACAGCTAACTTTCGCCAAGGTCCGTCTAAGTTATTCTTTCAAAAAGCCAAAGGGACATCAGAGTATGGACGGTCATGACCCTGAGGTTTCCTGAAAAGTGAAAGACATCATTATAAATGTGCTTCAAGTGTTTTGACAGTGTCTTGTGCGAAAAAAAAATAGTCTTGGAATTTCCCCCTGGAAATGAGCGAAGCCCTGAAGCTTCTGATTCACAATGTTATGGCTGCATTTAAGAGCGGTGAGCCTGACCTCCGGCAGCAGGCACACTTCAGGGTCACCCACCATTGGCACAAGAGGGGATAACGAGTGTATGTGCATGGAAATGTTTGTGCATTTGGAGTTATTCTCTCACATGCACTGACTGACTGATCATATGGTGGGCCAGTAAGTCCACAACCCCCATCCTGCTCTGACCTGCTGATGCTCTCAATGAAAACCAGCATTCATTAGAAATAGAAAACAAATGGCCTGATATTTCAGGACAGAGTGAGCGAGGCTCTTCCTCATTTCCACTGGCAGGAACGATCTCATTTACCAGCTGGATTGGAAGGACCTCTCCAGCGCGACACGTCATTCGTCCTTTTAGACTGTTTGGGATGACCAAGACTAATCTTTTAACAAAGGGGAGGCTAATACCCGTCATTCTTAAATTGCTCAGCGAGCTAGGGCGAGGTATTAGGTGACACGAGCACACCCTTTTCTGTGAGGTGATAAAGCAGCCTGATGTTTTTCCACCGAGGATTTCACTGTTGGCAGAATTCTCCGTCCCCTCACTGTACAGGGAGACTCGATTTTCTACTTAGTTCCACTGAGGCGTAGTACAGTACATCCTATAATTCATGGTATATAACAGAAAAAAAGCAATGAGGGCTTTCCAGGCCTGCTAGAATAAGAATATCCTGCAGAACAGGCCCCTCGGCATGGAAAACCAACCATTCACCCACAAGGACTTCATTTTAGAAAAAATAAATTTAGAGTGGGAGCGTACAGATGAAAAACAGGACTCACATTAAGCAACGGGGAGTGATTCTGCATTCATAGAGATGTGGCACCACATGAATGTTGATGATGCTCTTATCGAGGGAGCAAAGGAAGTGATTTTGTCACCTTTGGTTGTGACAGCCACAGCTGCCGGAGTCTTGTCTAAAGGCCGCAGAGTTCAGCGCATTAATCCTAAAAATAAGAAAACTTGAAATAAAAAAAATGAGGAAAAATGATTGATGCGAGATAAAGCCTTGAGAGGCCAGGCTGTGAAAAACAAGGGAGACCCGTAAATAACTTGAAGTGCAAAGCCCCTTTTAGTCATACGGTTTTTGCTAAAGCAGAATCGGGACTGGGCCGCAGAAGATGGAGGATCAGATGGGTTGCTGCTGCAATACATTAAAGAGGAAAAAAAACAAAACTTGTGCTGTGTTTACAATTAAGTCGGCAATGGGAACTATTTCAAGAATGCAAAAAAACAGAAATCAGAAGGCAACAGGATGGCAAGATGTTTTCCAACTCGGCCTTCGCTCAATAAATAATGGACGAAAATCGACAGAGCGGGGGAAAAACCAACAAAAAGAGGAAGAGATGCAGGAAAAAAACAAAAACATAAGCCTGAATACCAAAAAACATGACTCTAGAAATACATAGCTACAAAGGAAAAACCCATTAAAGCTCAACCATTTAACATTTAAGGCTCCTGGAATGACTACATATGGCGCAACCATAATCTGTGTCCCCTGTGGTTGCCGCAGCTGCTCTTCCCTTTGTCAGAAAACTTCTGTGTTCTGTGCAACTAGCACAAAGATGCCGCGCACATGGGGATCATTGAGGACATAAAAATCCGTTTATGGTGCCCTCCATGTGACCTTCAACCCTGTGACGCACGTAACAGGTAAAGAGATGTTACAGTCATGGTAATGTCTTAATTATGTGCAACAGAACACCACACACACACACACACACACACACACAACATGCACACTGTTACTAATCGAGGGGCCGTTTGAAATGAGAGGTCACTTTTTAGTGGCAGGTTGATGGTTTGGAAACCATCCCCGACTTGGTTCTGCTCCTTTTTCCCTCCTGACCCCTAAACACCTCGTCGGACGTGTCTTTACAGCTGACATGCTAATTAGTGCAGAGGGGAAATGGAGTGTGTAACTCCCCTTTTGTGGTCTGCAAAGCTTTTCTGCATGTCCATCAGCCTTTTATGTCAAAGCCCTTCAGCAGCAATGGAGTGACTTCCACCTCCACATTAAGGCTGCAGTGGTGCATCAAGAATGCTGGCGCGTGACCCTGTAGGTTGCCATTAGTAGGACAGTGATGAGCACCATCATAAAAGATGAGGTTCTAAAAGGAGATTAAAGGTGACAATTTTAGGTGTGTGAATGGATGGACAGATGGCATTTTCTAAGGTAACGTAAGAGGTTAGTTCTTCAGCAATGTCTAACATTTCTTTTTAACAGAAGCTTCTTTTCCATAATTGCCAGATTTTCAGAGTTTGAATGACGACCAAGATTGGAAGAGTCTGTCGTTCACCAAAAGAAAATGTAGAGTTCAATAACCTCGTGTTTTTATGTGACTCAGAAAGGGTTATACAATCAGGAATTTCTAAAAGCTCCTCAATCACTGCTTGAAAATGAGTGCGCTCAATCATCACCGACACTGGGCAAGGATTATCGCTAAAGTCAAGAGTGTTGCTCTAATTTTGTAATCGCCGTTGAACAACAGCCTGGATTCAGTACCTGGCCGGACTGTTTGAATAGAGTTGGCAAGTTATCGAGGTGCTTGAAACCGTGTGTGTAAACCGTGCGTGTGCCCTATGATGACCACAGGTGACCACTGGTACACCATTGGTGTGTTAATGGATGGACAGGTGGATGGAACACATCATGGTTATAACAGTCCCACAAAAAAGAAAAAATAAATCACCCTAAATAGGACAACCAAGTCTCTCTGCACTTTCTTCTTAAAAATAACCTCAAAATGTCAACTTCTCCTTCAGTGGTCCTGAGGATGTCCTGACTTGCATGACAACTTTGCTCAGCATTTCCTGGAACTCTTTATTCTTCTTCTTCAGACTAAGTGCATAAAAAGAACGCTGTTGCCCCCCACGACCTCCCTGACTGTAGATTTTAACTGCTATTATAAAAGGACTTTAAACACTGATGGGTCTGTCAGCTGTTGTCTCGCACATGAAATTGACCGCCTGCTGCTTTCAGTCCCCCTTTACTCATTGTGAATTTCAATGACAATTTGCAGAAAAGGCAGGAAACACCAGCCTTGTTTTTCTGCACATATAAGCCAGAATGGGCCCCAATGTCCTTGATTGTGGCTGTGCATTGTCAGGCCTCTAAATTAGTCACGGTTTCCACGACGACACGGCTATCAAAAGCATCCCTACTGGGGTAGAAACCCTCGCTGATAGGAGGGTAGGAGACGCCGTAATCTTCCATAATGATTTCTAGATGCTTCTTATGTGATTTGACATGTCCCTCTATCCATCCATCCATTTTTTGTTTCATTGAGCTAAAATTTCTTCCCATCTGTAACCAAGAACCAAGATATTAAGCCTCCAAACAACCTCTGATCTCGACAGGAGTGAACAAGGGGGCTCACCTTTCAATTAGCAAAGCTCCTGGTAAGAGTTACACTTTAAACTCACCAGTGCTTTTACAACAACCTGATTCGCACTGATCTTACAGGCAGAGTCTTTTAACTTCGACATGCCAGGTCAGTAAAACCAAGAGTCTCATAAAGTCTATTTTATGAACCATAAAACTGTGAGGTCAGCTCAAGTCCAAGTGGCCACCGAGCTGATTTAGTTAGTTATAAACATACGTCATCGGTGCGTGAACAGGCGACCGGGCTGGACGCTCTACCACAAGGCCTGCAATGATTTACTGCGTCTCCACTCCGAAACCAGCCGGTGAAGTAATGGGGCCGCACTTTTTCACGACACAATCCAAAAAAATATTTCCCCAGTGAGATAAGAGAAGGCGAGTGAATCGATCCTAAATAAATGGAGGCTGATGAGACATTAATTGTGGCTGAATTAGTGCCGGGTGGCAGCCAGGGAGTCAGAGAGGTGTCTCTTAAATGCAGCACAGCTAGGGGCACGGCGAGGTGGCCCGCCCTATTACCTCTGCAATTTAAAATGCACCTGTTGCCTGTGGGACTTATGGAACATGACCCGAATAACCCAGTGCTTTGGCAGATGTTAATGGGAGCAGGGCTGCAGTATAAAGTGACAGAATTATACTGGTGGGACCAAAACACTGCACATGATCAGGTATCTCTGACAGACTAATCTATTGGATTAATGGGTTTATGCTTTATCTAAAATTGGATTTTCAGATAAATAAAAATGTTCTCATAAGTTTAAGCCAATTAGAAATAATGATCAGTGGAGGATCCAGTCTTCTGGTATTACTCTGGTATAATAAGATAATATAAGATATAAGATGCAACACAAATGAGGTCCCGGTTCAGACAAATCCCTCCATAAACCATAAAAAACTCAACAAATGTCAGGCTGTGGGAGAAAATAGGATGTCCACCTGTTTAAAACGTTTATATCTGGTGTCTTCATAATTACTGTAGCACTGGTGTGCAGCTATCAGGCTCTATATCTGTGTTTGATCAAACTAAAATGTCTCAGAATCTAGCGGTACTGTAAAATTAAAGAAGAGAACGATAGATTGCGCATAAAACATGACCTCTCCTCTGCAGGGTTGATGGACTGATTCATAGAGAAAGGGTTAGGATTGTGTAAAGTGGAGCTGGTGTGCAATAATGATATCTGGTCATGGAGGATTTCAGACATAACCAGTAGGAAGGAGAACCAGGTCCAGCACCGGCTGAATGGATCACACCTGCTACCCTGTTTGATAGTAAGGGGTGATGGAATCCCTGTAATAATCCCGCATCAGGGATAACAAGTGATTTCACATTATGTCCGCCAAGGTGAGCTTCTACATAACTGTATGGTGTAACTGTACCTAGAATTAAAGAGGAATGGATAAAGACCACAACTGTTCTGGCTTGTTATTTAGTTCTCAGCTAGCATTTCCACAGCTAGCCCAGCTGTCTTCCTCTGCTCCTTCTTGTCAATCCCCACTAACTCTTTTCGGATGGCTGCTCGATAATGGCTTGTCCGACCTGAAAGTCACTTAAATGGTTAATGGACTATGTCTATGGAACTCCAACAACTGTCTGTAACTGCTTTCACCCATTTGTGCAAATTCACAGGCTGCAAACAAAATGAGACGCGGTTTTGCCATCAATGCTATATTCGAGGACCCACCAAAACACATGCTACTCCTTTCTTTTCTCCAAGTCTGTGGGAGGACTCCTTGTGGCTTCTGCCACTTTGCATTGAAAGTGGAATCACTTTACTTTTCTTGATCGACAGGCGTCTTGCTAATGAGACTGGAAAGATAGCGAGTCCAGTTAAAAAAGAATAAAATCACATTCATGAGCAGTTCAAAGCAAAAGTAGAAATAAAAGGAAATGTAAATCAGTGGAAGACAATATTCTTTCCCATCCAAATAAATAAATCCAATGTTAATATTCCCCACCTACATTTTATTTATGAGCTATTATTAGGAGCACATATAACAACATACAAGGCTCCAGGCAGTCAGTGAATAGGAATAATTAGTGAACTTGTGCATCGAGTGCAGGACTGGCAGAGAGACAGAGAGGTTGGATGAAAGCTGCATTTAAATGTCAGAGATGATTAATTAGGTTAGTCTGCATCTGCCCTCCATGCTGCTCGCTAATCCCTGTTAGCTGAACATGAGTTGCACACCTTTGCGGCAGCGTGCCAAATCGTTTGGTGTGACTGAATGGATGTCTTTTGAGTCTGACAACTGGCTGCTAATTATAATGTGTTTTCACAATGAGCAGGCTTGCGCATGGCATTTCGACAAATTAAGAATGGTATTATTCTTTTTTTGTGATCAGGATCTACATGCAGGTTTCAATCCATCCATTACTGGGGCCATGGCAGAACCCTGTCGACAATCTTTCATATTTTAGCCCAGATACAGATTAGGTTTCAAAGCTAAGGTCTTCTCTTTTCTCAAAGGTCAGGGAGTGCATTTATTTCTTTTTCCTATAACAAGCAGCAGCGAAACCCCAAAACACAATCACAATAGAGCATCTGCCTTGACCTTTTCCTCACACCCTGTCTGTTTTTGGTGTCCTAAAACAGCACATACAAGCAGATATTGGATCCTCTTTCTAACCCTGAAAGCAAAGCTCCTCCAACCCAAACATGCGCAGTCTTTACTATTTTTAACATGACCGAATTTAACATTGTGTTTACAGAACCTCTTAAATAAATACTACGACAGAAAAAGGCTGTTCAGTCATAGGTCAGAAACATTACAGCTGCAAAACTGCCCAGGGAATGATGGATTTGACCTCAGTTATGAAGATATCATTCTTAATTAAGAGGTTCCACTTCATTTTCCTCCGTTTAATTGGGCTTTCCTCTTCCCTAGTCGCCAAATCACTCCAAAGACAGTAATCACCCCGGTCTGTGCTCTTCAATATGTTAGGTTAAACTGCATCCCACGTCACCTCATGAGAGCACTTCTGTCAAGATGGAGCAGAGCCATTCAAGCGATCTGCGCCACTGCCTCCGTGTGGTAAACCCAGCTGAAGCGATCGTAAGCTTTAAAAGAGCTTTAAAAGATGTAAAGAGAGTAAAAACATCAATACGAAGGATGTGCTGCCTTACTTCTAATTAACTACAATAGATTAAAGATAAAAAGGCTGAGCTGCCAAGAGCTACACTATTAGACATGTTGGCATTGCAAATGGTCTTGATTTTTGTAGAAGACAAATTAGCAAATTTTTTGCAAACCATTTGTTTAAAGCAAAACAGCAAAAATATTCTCCAGAGAAAAACAAGGAAGTTTCAAAACTTCACAGACGATGGAGCCTCTTGGAGACAAAAGGGCATGAAGCATGGCAGCACAAGCACCGAATCCCACTCAGAGAAGGAAATTTAGCATGTCTGATGTAATTTCATGGATATGGAATGTAACAGAAGCTTTCATTTGAACTCAATTGGTGTAAAATGGAACTTTTGAGATCAAATTGAGGATTTGCATTGAGACAGCAGCCGCTTCTTTTTTCTGAAGAAAAATTATGCCAAAATGGGATGAAAATGAAATGGTGATCGTGAGGTTTGATAGACATGTGTTTTTTTGATTCTGGAGCTCATCGAGCGGAGCCCAACACCACGACAGCAGACCTTAATGAAGGCCCTGACCCTCATTACCCTTCAAAAGATATGTTAATTGAGGTGGCCTTTACTGCGCTGCCAAATACCGACTTTTCAAAACCTGCACTGCAACATGCACGTAAGTAAGAACATACAGTATATGTGACAGTTAAGGCGCTGGTGGAATTTCCGCAGGTGGGATTCCTGACAGCCAGTTTTATTGTGCGGCTGCAGCTGCCGACGCAAGCCGGGATCCGAGGAGGAGCAAGGGCAGTTCCAATGATTGACGGGTCACTCCACCGCATCAATCATGCGTGACACCACCATACTCTTCCCACGTGGCCGTCGCTACAGGCAAAGTCTATATTTGTGGACCGACATTAATGCTTTGATTCCCACACTGCTTCTTCTCCCCTCCAATCCTTTTATCTTCCATCATACTGCACAACTCTCACTCCAGCCTCACTGAGGACTTCCAACAAGGACGAGCAGGTCATTATGCAGGGTTGTTGGTGAAAAAATAGCTTCACGCAACAAGCTTAAGCTCAGACAACTGCCATCAAAATGTTGGTTACATTCTTCCTGTGCTCAAACTTCATGCTTGCACTTAAATGTCCTGTCAAACACGATAACAGGAAATAACCCCATTGCTACCTGGCTCGTTCAATGGCCTCTCAGTGGGGTGTGTGTGTGGGTGTGCGTGTTTGCAAAGAATAACAGATAATTTAGAACATAGATCAAATGCTGAGGTTGTGTGGAAGATGTTAAATCAAGCAATTATTCCATCATGCTTGCTTCCCTGTCTTCCTTTCATTGAGTCATTATATTCTACTCGGCTGCTCATTCAAATCATTTTAATTAAACTAATAAGTAGTCAAGGTAGACAGCGGGGTGGCTTTGAAAAAGTTTTACCCCCTTTTTATTTCCTGGGGTGTCTGGAGAGTTTGTTTCTTCACAGCAGGGAGCCCTGAAGAAAGGCAGAATACCAAAACAATGCAGCAGTAATGTACATTCAGGTCAGGTCTGAAGGGGCCACCATGATACTAAAATTACAAAAAAAATTATTAGGATAAAGCCAACGCTGCAGTTCTCGAAATCTACAAATTTTCAAAGCAAATGTGCAGCTACAGCAGAGAAAAGTCCACCTCGACTGTGGATGTTTTACGGATAGGACACAACGTTCAGATATTTCTTAAAAGCTATGGCCAACTGCAATATGAAGGAAGAATCAGGCTGACTCTGGGGGCAAGACGCAAGGCACAGTTTCCCTGTTAAAAATCTCCCTGCATCATCATCATCGTTAATATCATCATCCTAATGTGGTAATTAATGAGGAGAACTTTGCTCCGGCTCACTGAAAATGTGCTGAGATCTCTCTGAGGAGGTGAGCCGAGAGAGGGCTTGAAAACACAACTGTCTGTAAATGAACTCAGATTTTAAAAAAAAGAAAAAAGAAAACAGGTCTGTTCTGAGCCTCACATGAGACTGACGGTTCTGCGTTTGTTTGGATTTTCTCTGATGCATGCTGAATACTTATGACCTGCAAAAGTGAGATGAAGAGCTGGATGAAGACAAAAGTGACACGTGGGGTTACATAAACCTTTGAAATCCTTGTCCCAGAAATCCCCTCAGGTTCTTTTTTTCCCCTTTTGCCTCCAAATCCATCATCCCAAAAGAGAGGTTGCATCTGCAATCGGTTTCTGACAAATAATGGACACGTTTCCTGTGATGACGGATCGTTTTTTCCACGTAGAGTGGCACAATGTACCATCTGAAGTGACTCCTTCCTCCCATGTTTGGACAGGAGCTGTGAAATCAAATATCAAAATGATGTTCAGTTTTCACTGTTGTTTCATTGGGTTGGCACATCTTCTGTCAATTCCAAACCTCAGGTGGGTGCATTCCACTATATTTGCATGGCCCGATGATTTTGCATTTGCTCCGCCAGGATGATGCCGTAAGTCATTACTTCGAGGCAGTTGACCCCACCATTTCTCAGGCACCAACAGGAACTGTGAAATGAATTTTCCTGGCTTGTTTTTTCATTTTTTCATCGACAAATTGGGAGAGGCTCATCGATCTACAGCTACCTTTGTGCCTGTACACCATTCTTCCATGTTGGTTGGTGCATCTAAGCTTCTTTCAGGGCATTTCAAAAGCCGGTGCGGGTGTTTCATACGGCACTGGACCAACACCCAGTTCTGGCTTTTTGAGATTCAGTTTAATTAGTCCTCCAAAAAGATAATCTTGCACCCAAAGCTGTTCCCACTTTCTGCAGCTCAGTGTAAAGGTTGATTACTACCAAGTATTGAGTTCCTCAGGTGTGAAAGAGCTTACAGTATGGATGCGTTTTTAATTTAAAAAAAAAAAAAACTGAGATAAATGTACACTGAGGTGCAGCAGTGATGAAATCTAAAGTCTTATTTTACACATTGGTGGAGAAAAAGTTATTCCAATTCAGAGGAATCGCTATTGAATCTCTTTGGAGGCATCTTGCTGTGAATTAGTTGTGTGCTCTGCCATTTCCTCCTGACTTATACAGTCATTACAGAATAGTTTCACTCCATTTGGCATTGTTGTGCACACTTAATTTTCCTCTTGATTGAGCCCGGCTATTAGTGCCCTTCCAGCTCACATGGGACAGAGGCATTAGTGGGAAAACTGCAAAAAAAAAAAAAGATTTGAGGCTGAGGTCAGTCAAGCCTAGGTGACAAATACCACCCATCAGCTTGCAGCTGTAATACCAAGAAAATAAATACATAAAAAATACAGTATTTAGCAGCAATTAAATGTGAGTGAGGTCCAATTTGCTTCAATGACGCATAAACAGTAAAACACCTCCTGAAACTGTGTGGGGTTCAGAAACAGTTTAGTCTGTGGAACGCGGCGAGTTTCCAGCAGAAAGTGCAGCTCAATTAAATAACCCGCTCTTACAGGATCCACAAATCTTCCGCATTCTCCCAGTTAGGGAAAAACTGCTGAGGGCATTAAGGCGCTCTCTGCCATTAGTCAAGCCGGACTTCAAAAAGATAGGAGTGCATCTACATTAGCATCTGTGGGCTGATACCCTGCGCATTCTGGCTGCATGTAGTGCTTCACCACACTGAGAACTGCTGCAATTTGGCTACTGGGGAGATTTGCTCTGGAGAACAATTAGAAGGGAAGAAGGAAAAGGCATACTTGTCCCAAATACCATCATTTGGATTTGGAGATATGGTCTGCGTATGTGCCTGTGTGAGCTTTCCTCATCATTACTGGGGTGTTTTCTTAATGAGGCCCGCTGTAATCAGATCCAAATCATGTCCTTGGAGACACAAAACTGAGAATTACATGGTTGGACTCATGAAGGTGGAGGGAAAGGAAAAGCACAGCCAGCGGATCAACAGGAATTGGGCAACATTTGCCAGACCTGATTAATATTAAAACACCAACACTAATCTGTACATCGGCTCCAATCTCACGCTGGGCCCTAAATGTCGGGAAAGCAATTTGAAAAAACGCACAGATCCGTGCACGAGGCAACGTTCTGTGTATCAAAGAATCTGTGGCAAAATGTCAGGCTTCTCTATGGTGTTCTGATCACAGCTGCACAGTCTGGGTAATTGGGTTGTAATTAACCAGAGCTACACAATAGGGACGCTTGTAGTGCTAAAGTTAGCTTATCACAGCTGGAAACACGGTAACCACATTCTGCACGATTGCCCATCACGAGTAAGCCAAGAAAGCAGGGGGAAAAATACACACCCCACCCTCTCACACACATACACACACAGTCCTTCTGTTAGGGGGCTGTTAGAAGAACTCACTTTGACACATCTCTGCATTTGGTTACCACATCTTGCCTCAAGGGAGACGGCGCCTTGTGCAGTGGCTCGCTTCTGAAATATTAAGGCTGGAACCTATTGTCGGTTGCTTATTCAAGAAAGACCCGAAAAAAAGAGAGAGGCCGGAAGGGTAACATTACATCCCTGCAATGGTACACATCTCAAAGTTCTCTTCCCATCCTCCTTGCATGGGAAAGAGAACATCCGGTTTGTCATAACAGATGCTAAGGAAGCGCTCTCTGTCAGGACCCGAACACCGTCTCATCAATAGTCATACAGAGGGAAACATAAACAAGCTTGAACATAAATTTGCATATGCTCAGATTTAGGAGGTCATACTAGAAGTGTCAGGAGAGAGCTCATAAACAAACCCGGCATTTAAGCTGCAGAGCTCAGACCAGGACATTTACATGATGGGACTAATCCAGTGGTTCACCATGGTTTACTAAGCATACACGCATGAGGCAGGAATCAATTTATTGACCAAATTATGTCAGACTTTATGTTGCCATAACCTTTCCATTTAATAAGCAGCAGGTCTTTTCCAGGTGAACTACTGCAGCACTGAATAAACAAGTCTACCTCGAACTGCATCTCCTTCCAAAATTAGGCACAAGCTTGGTCGTTAACTCCAGTTAGGACACAACAACTCCGTGACTCAGTCTGACTGCAAATGCCATCGGCGTGTGTGTGTGTGTCCATGTGTAGTGCATACATATTGAGCACCAAATACTCATTCTACTAGCAAAATGAGTACATTTTTGAGGAGTGAGGACATGTTGTCTGGTCCCCAGAGCTTCAAAGAGCTGTCAGGGCTGACAAAGGTTTGAGAAAAAAATTGGGTTTAAGCTAGGGTGAGGCTCATTGGGTTAGTTTGGCTTGGTTAGGATTGTAGCAACAAGCTGGGTAATGTATTATAGCTACAAGTTCTCAAGAAGATGTGTGTGTATAAATAGAAAAAATCCTTTAAAGAAGTTCTACTGCAGATTTTCAGCTGCATTGATAGTGGATTCACTTCTCTAGCATGGACAATAATTAATGACTGCCCATATCCTTGTGTAGTTATCCTGGAAACCTTCTACCAAAAACCTTCAGCTGTTTGCTGATCATTTAAACTCTGGCCCTCTTGTGAATTTTATTAATCCAAAGGGTGTATAGACACAATTTATGTAGCTAATGTGATTTAGCGGAGCTCTGCACCCACCTCGGAGGGGAAAATGTTGGCTAATGTGCAAAAACTGTGATCTGTTTAGCGTTACTCTAAGAAATGATCAATACGCTACCATCCAAGGTAGTTTTCTCTGTCAACTGGACTGGGTTTCTTCTCTTGAAGACGTTTCGCCTTCTATCCAGAAGGCTTCTTCAGTTCTGAAATCGCTGGGGAGAGAGCTTGAAAATATATAGCCCCTGTGGACCATTTGCATGCTAATGATCCGGGTGGTCACCTGAGAGTCGTTAGCAGGGTCGTTGGTCGGGTCGTTCACCTAGTTTCTGTTGAGGTGTCTCCCCTTTGTCTGCTGGGTCACATGGTGATGAGTCACTGGGTCTCCTGGAATGGTGTGAATGTTTGTTTTGCTGTTGGAAGGAGTGGAGGACTGCATTGTATGTGGGTGATAGGAAGTGCCTCAGGCCACCACCTCTGTTTAAGGATGGTTTCTCCAATTTAACATGGATAGCTTCCTTGACCCCCCTTTCACGCTACCATCTTACTATTTTTTTTCGCATCCAGGCTGAAAAAATCACTTTGCAGCAGAGGTGTGAGGCCAGCGTAGAGTGTTGGCATGTTGGAGTTGGTCATTTCAATTATCCCAATCAGACCATATTTTCTGTTCTAAGCAGTCGCTGAAGAAAAGTAAAAAGGTTGGGGGTTGCTGTTAATAGTCTCATTTACAGTACACGCCGTCTTCGAAAACAATACTTTTTTTGCTTCATTTGCTTCAACAATTTTTTTTTAAAGTGGTTCAATTTAAATAGGTGTCAATGAAAATGTATGGCCTGTGAAATTTTAGCAAGATGAATTTTCCCAGGTCAGCGCGATTCTCGAGTGCAGACCTCGATTCTTCTTAACGTGCACTTCCACGAGACAAAATGGTGACATGGGTCGTCTAAAAGGAGTGGGAGATTACGCATGAATGTTGTAGCTTTAAAGTAGTTTAATTTACAAATATGACTCAATGGTTCAAGTGTTAGGATCCGCGTATGCAGAGTTGCTGGAAGTCCTGAACACATAATCCTTTGATCTTCCTGTATCAAGGGAAGACCCTCCTCAACACAGGCAGCTGTGCCTGTGGCTGCAGACCATTGCTGTCGTTAAGGTTATGTGGCAGCCAGCATTGTCCGTCCACAAAATAAACAATTTTAATTACATTTTCCGATATAGCTGATGAAATTTTGGTGATGTTCCAGATTCCGAATGGACATTCACCTTAGAGTTTTTAAAGATCAAACCACATTAGCTCTGATCTTTGGAAGTAAGCCACTAACTGTTATGTAACCTGCCTATATATAGGCACTATAAATAAAAATATAAGTAAACTATACGACTGGTACTAGTTAAATTGTACTTATTTTCAAATTAAAACTCAGATCTATCTTCAAGTGCCTTGATTCTCTAATTAGAATGAGTCTATAATCTGCCTCAATCACAAATCCTTTCACTGAGGCGAACCCTCAAATACAAGAGGAGCAATCTATGTGGTAGCACACAAACTCAATAAAGGTATTCCAAGTGATTGGAGCATTGGCTTTAAGTGCTCAGCAATTGTGCTCTCTGAATTTTTTTAGTTGAATTAGTTCATTATTCACAAACACCTTCAAAAATGATTGATTTAGACATTGTTTACTGTAATAAACATTTAAATAAAAAACAAAGCCAGTTAACATTTGCAGTCTCCATCTGAGAGGGAGAGATCAATGCTTCTTTTTAGAGCTTTTATTTTTGAGTAGTACCTGGCTATCTGATTTGCTCTTTGGCTTTATCAACTCTTCCTTCTTCCTCTTTGGTCTGGTTGTGAAAAAAATGGGCATCTCATCCAGATTGGCCAGTAAGGAGTATGGATTATAATTCGGATCCATCAATAACTACTGAAAAGTTATGAACCTTTTCTTACTCAGTTTGTCAGAGTCAATGTTGCTAATTTTACAGGTTGGGGGGTTTAGATATTAGGCCTTGTTTCGGTGGAGATTTCTTTTTGCTGAGCATGTGTACGTCCAAGTGATAAGAAATTTTGTCCTTCATTAGAGCAGTGCCAGTGCCTTATTGATTTTTTCCTCTGTCCTAACACATACAATGGTGACCATTCCCTCCACCTGAGGAATCTCTGCTTTACGTGTGTCAAAAATAATTTTAATGACTCCAGAGGCCTCGATAATATTTTTAACTCCATTCCCATTTTTGCCAATTATGTGGCCAGCAAATGTTCAGGTATATAGCAGTACTTTTGTCATTCATCTATATTTTCTTTGGCTAAGTGAAGAGCTTGTTTGGATTGTTCATACATTTTAAAAATGCCTCTTTCTTTATTCAGTGTGATGTTTTTGATTCCGGGCACTTTCTTAGCTTTGTTGTTGTTGGATCCATTGGTGCCAATAATATATCTAATCAGGTCTCTGTTAACTTCCACTTCCTTGTGGAATGTGAACTCAAATTGTTGATTCACTTTTAAAGCGTCATTACCGTATTTTCACGACCATAAGGCGCACTGTAATAAAAGGCGCAGTCTCAGTTATGGGTGCTATATCTGTATTTAAAACATACATAAGGCGCACCGTATTATTAGGCGCATGCTAAAACATACAGTAAAAAATGACAATGGAAGTAAAACGGTGAGTTTCGACACATTTATTGAACAAAATATTCATTCTCCCGCCACAAAACCATCAAAGTTTTCATCTGTATCTGAATTAAACAGCTGTGCTATTTCAATGTTGAACATCCCGAATTCCTCTTCTTCATCATCTGAATCAGACTCACCGACCAGTTCCGCTTCAGCGTTGATGCCGGCTTTTGTGAAAGCTCTTACAATAAATGATGACGGTATCATAGCCCATGCGTCTACAATCCACCCACATATGGTGGCATAACTTGCCCGCCGCTGCCTCATAGTCTTTGTGAAGGAGTGTTCGCCTTCAATGATTTCTCGTGCCCCGAGAAATCATTGAAATGGACATTGAGCACTTCCAAGGACCTCCTTGGAAGTGCTCAATGTCCATTTCTTCAGCAATCGCTTTGGCCTTTTGTCGAATTGTGACAGTAGAGATGCCCCTTCCAGTTGTTCGCTGTTCCACAACCAACTGTTCCACTCGGTCTTCCAGCTCGGGTCACCTTGCTTTGTTCCCGCGGAAACTCAGCTTCGTCTTCCTCACTTGGCACAGTTCACTTTCTTGTTTTCTCCACTTTCTGACCATGGACTCATTTGCATTAAAATGTCTTGTCAGTTTAAAGTAAGCCTCCTATGCGTGTTGCTTGACCGGTGCCATTTTAGGGGATCCTTACGCATAGGTGTGCCGCTAATCGATGGGCGGAGCATTTACCGTAGTGCACCCACCAAAGGCACACAGCAGATTTTGGAACTCAGTCCACACACAAGACGCACCATATTATAAGGCACAGCGTCATTTTTTTGAGAAAATCTCAGTGTTTTAGGTGCGCCTTATAGTCGTGAAAATACGGTAGTCATTTTGCCCATCCTGAATCATTAGCATTGCAATTAAACATGTGCGATTGAAAGTGAAAAATAGGCTGCACGACAGAGCTTGGGTTTCTATTATCATCGAAGTATCAAAGCCCCCCCCCAAAAAAATAACAAGAAATTACTATAGGTACACAATAATATGGATTTCTTCAGCAGGTTCTGGAAATGACTTTTCTTAACTTGCAATCCAATTTTAATACTGAAGGATAAGAAACAAGAGTTCTGTGTGGCTGTGTAGCTGTGTGTATGTGTGTGTGTCTACCCTTGCATCAATAAAGGACACGTAGGGCTTTGAAAGAATCAAGGTACCGTGTGACAGCTAAAATGACAGGAACAGTCTTGGACACACCATGTTGACTAAGTGGAACTAATTCCTTTCATTCTCACACAAAGAAGCACATGAACATGGAAATACCAGCCCATGTGTCACACATGTGTTTTACATTTCAGTCTTGACAGTTGTACCTCTGTTCTTGAGGTAACGTGCTGCTCGCAAACCCAAAGAATAAAAAGAAAGGAAATACTACAATCTGCATCCCAAAACTGAACATTAAATGCCACTAACCCAAACCCTTCCATTTGGGTAACGTGTTTGTGACATAAATACTACAGCAGGCAATTTTCTCATCCACACCTCTCCAATAACACCATGTTGGGTCATGATCTTGGTGCCATTATGATGCTGGGGAAGCTGCATTTTCAGTTTTGACTCGGTACATCTTCTTTACTTTATTTGCAGCCATGCTGCAAATGAGGTGGGCAGAAACCACAACAGCTGAGCAAGGAAGCTGCTCCTAAATTCAGTGAAAATTGAAGGTATTAAAATCGAGCCTGCTTATGTAGAATGCCGTCAGATGTGGTGAATTGCCGTCGCCCAATCATGAATCAGTGAGCTCCAGCAGCACCAGACTACTTACCGAAGAGTAGGGTCAGGCACAGCGTTCTCTGATTATTAATTAAATCCGAAAGAATGCTCAGTTAATAAAGACAAACAAGTGATGACATGATAGCAGCATTTTTGAATAACAGGCGAATCTCTTGATAGTTGCGGCATCCACTCGAGTAATTGTCTTGTGGGAAATAATCAGGAATAAATGTTGGACAAGATGAATTAATGAGCATCAAACAATTTTGCAACATGTGGATGATCACATTGCAAATTAATTTTTTTTCTATTAAGGTCTAATCAGCTCCAGTCAAACAAATGGGGCAGAAAATGCCACAGAGGAAAGGGTGGTAACACTTTCAACAAACATGATGCTGGTGTTTACTGATTTTCAAGCAGACATTAATGCTCTTCAGGTTCTCTGTAGTCTTTCATGTCAAGGTCAGAGAGGTTGGACAGATAATGTGGCTGCTCTCAGAGCCCAGTGCATTTGTTTTAGAAAAACCAGTTCCTTTTCAAACTGCCTCTCTTTCTTTACAGAGCCAGCACCTCATCTAGGGTAGACTACAGAGAAATGAGTTTTTAGCTTCATCTCCTATGCTGTTCTAAGATACTAGACCCAAATTCCCTGGTCTGGGAAAAAAACATCTATATTTTTTGGCCAAAACAAATTTTCGACTAGCACCCAATAAAGATCGGTTGAGAGAGACAGAAAGTCCTTTTAAATAAATTTTGCTGTAAATAGTAAAATTTACAAGATAAATAGGGAAATTGATTCAGAAAAATTAACTGAAATTAGGGTTTTGGGCTGTTTTGTCTGATTTATCAATTATGGAACTGAATTCATTGATTTGGTTATGATGCAGTCAAGAAAAAAAAAATTCAATCTAAAATGCCACGCACAAAATTTGCATTTAGATTTGACTCCAACACATTTTTAAAAGCCTACTTAGATACTACTTGAAAACTCAATTTTTACACTGAAAAATATAAGCTGGGCAGAATAGCAGAATAGACTTTTTTGACCCTTATGTTGCACATGTGAGTGTATGTAAGTCACGTGTGCATGTTGAGGAGTCCAGCTTGGGCTGGAAACTTCTGAGATGTTATTAAAGGACAAAAACAGCAAAGCAACAGACACCCAGAGGGTTGGTGTGGTGGTCCAGTGTTGATCCAGATGACAGCACTAACAAGCAAAACCAGCAAACAGCGCAAACCACAGCACTGGCAGAAAACACTGTGAGGCTCAGCGGAAGCAGTTCACGATCAAAGCAAACACTGTCTGATGGTGAAGACATTCTCTTCTCTAATCACTACAGTCAGGGAAAAAAAAGAGTGATCCCATCTGCACCCCCAGGCGCCAGTTAATTGAGGAAACAAAACTCCCAGCAAATTGTCCTCTGGCTCGTAAAGAAACCGTCCACCAAAAAATGTTTACTCAGCTGCTGAGACTTATTTCACTCCTTATTTCTGCTGTGATGGAACATATAATAAACTGCTTGGACATGTTTTGACCCTGCTGATGAAGTCTGCTGTAATATCATCCACGTCATTAACCATCATCTCAGAGTGCTTAATAGTACAGGTACCCATAATGGAACAGAGTCAGAATGAGGTCTTTTTGCCAAGTTTTTAATGTTTCACACTCTCTGCAGCCTTTAAACATTTTCAAAGATGCAACCATGTTTGTTTATTCATTCTGCACCTTTAGAAAGAATGAATACGCCACATTTAAGCAAAAACTACAGATCTACCATGGCTGTGTTCTGGTGAGCTGCAGACAATGCAAAACAATAAAATAAAAACACATATACTATCAGGAAATTAGGCAAAAAGAGAGACAAACCTCAGGTGTTAACTGGAATCCTTAAGCCGAATTGATTTTTGCCACATGAATAAATGAACGTCACAGACATCCAGGAGCCCACATTCCCAACAGGTGTCTCAGGCCTGATATTCCTCTAAATTAGCGTGCAACCAAGCCTCCTCCGGGTGGGCTTGTTTACCTGGGAAGTTCTCCAGATTACACAGAGATTTAAACAAGTGCTACGTCAGGCTCAAGTGGGCCACACTCGGGGCATCATGATTTAGTTACCAGGGCTCTCTGAAAGGCAGTAAATGTCACACTCCAGCCTGTGCGCTATTGTGACAAGACTGTATCTGTGCATCAAGATCACCTATGGAAACCGCATTGAAGCTGTCCGCCACATTAAACGAACCCCTGCTGTCATCACAGGCCTGGGGTCTGTCCATCACCGGCACTGTTTGTCCCCTAATTGTCTTCTTGCCTTGGATTCGGGTCTGGATAATGGCGGTCTGAAATGCTGGCTGGACAAGTGATCATCTACAGAGCCGCATCTTTTTGTCAGCATGTCGCCGCAGGATGGCTGCCAGCGGACAGTGGATCTATCTCATTTAGAAAGATGAAGCAGAAGATAGAGGTAAAGATGATCTGTGCCATCAGGACTTATCGCTGTGTTCAGAGGCAGGACCACAGCAGCTGCCTCTGAAAAGCCTCTTTGTATGTGGTGCTGCACTAACAAGAGTGGACAACCAGGGTATTAAATATAGTGAAAAGTAATAAAACACATTGGTTATATTTAAAGAAAAGCTTAGCAGAGATGGTCAGTGAGTGCTGACACTTATTAACTAGGATGGGAATAAATGCAGGATATGAGTGTGCATGAATTGAAAGTCATCAGTTTGACTTTGAATGTCCTATTAATGCAGTGGAGGTCAAGTGAATGCATTATGCAGAGGTGCAACAACGCTCTAATGATGCCTGCACATGTAGCTGAAGCAACCACGGTCTAGAGATGGACTGTGATATAATTAAGATCCCTCCATCTCACCACAAACAGCACCCAAGCAGAGTGAAACTGGTTCGGAGCATATGGATGTTATTTAATCCTCACCAGAGCGCATCCTCTGCAAATGTCTCTCCGAACAAAGTTATTCTGAGCTCGCCACTGAAAGCAGAACCGGCTGATCACAGAGGAGCCTCGCGGACCTGAAGGCAATATTGGATCATCGGTGAAAGCAGGCTAATAAATCCACCAGGATGAAGACCAGCATGAAACGGGATTTCTTAGGAGGAGGATTTGTCTTTTTATAATGACGCCATGAACCCTCCATGATTCACCCAGACACAAAAATAGCTTATTTTTCATTTTTGAAATTCAACTAACAGAAATGCTTGTGTATATTTGTCCTGTTGTTCTTACTGCACATGGCCCAAGTAAAATCTCTTGAAACAAAACTGGAAAATAAGAGAATTCCATTGTAATTTCAAAAATTGGGAGTTTTTTGGTAGGGGGGTTAAGATGACTGGTGTCCCATAGCCATCAGCAATTTCTTAAGGACAATTACTCAGCTGGTGTCAAATATAGAAACCTAATCCCCCCTCTATTAATGAACCAGCATGACTTTATATACGTCCATCTTGTTTTCCTAAATTGTGTCCAGTCGCTTTAAAGAAAAAAAAGAAAAGGCCTCCACCAGACACAAGAGAGCTGATGCCAGTCGGCAGATCTGGAACTGAAAGATCTTCATCAATTGAAATACACCAATTTATATTATCATTCAGTGATGGACAGTGATGAAAATGATACAAGGTAGAATCAGACCAACAAGAGCTGTCAAATCATTAAAACTATGAATCAGATTAATCACAGAAGTAAACTTGTTTTTCATTAATGACAAACTGCCATGAGGATTAATTGCAAGTCAAATGTGGGCCCAGTAAATTCCAATTTCTCTTCTAACCTGAAGACAAAGTAAATAACAAAGTAAGTTCAGCCCGTACTCAATGATTCACACAGGTAATGTAGAAAACTCTCACTCGGCACAGCTACTCCAACAGGAAGGCTAGAGGCTGGCAAAATGATTAAGCTTCCCCCACAAAAAGCAACCTGTAAACATGGCATGAACAAAGGGCCACACTGCTTATTCAGCAATAAAACACATGTTGCCAATTGAAAATCATGGTTAATGTGTTTGCAGATCCACATAGGACCACATTCAGTTCATGTTTATTCCTGGGCAGAAAGCAAAAATGGCAGAATTTGAGGTAGAGGGAGAGAAAGTGACAGTGATTTAGGTCTCAGGGAGCGATCATCATACATCAGTGGGTTCACCTCTCTTGCCTTTGGGGAAGAGGTCTCTCCTCTCCCTCTCTGCTTTCATGCATCGCTTCCTCCCATCTAGGAAACAGACAGCATTTCTGGCTGGCTCCTCTCAGACGAGAGAGACTGGGGAGAAAAATCTGGTCGTCCCATCTGTCCCGACTTTACATGTGAACTGTGTTTAAGAAAAAAAAAGGAGGGGGGGGGGAGGGCAGTCTATTGACACTAGAAGGCTACAAAAAATGCAGATAGAGCTTGATAACAACCTTTGAAAGAGTGAAGTTGTGTATGAAATGGAGGGGGCATTAATGTGTTGACCCCACACACGCAGCAGTGCTCTCTGATAAAATCACTGCAAAATCAAATACCGGGGTGGGGTGCCTACCAACGCTGCCAAGGGTGGATGCTAGATAACTAATAATTACTCGGGGCTCACAGGGGATTTAATACTATTATTCAGTGAGGGTGGTGTTGACCCCATAATCAACACTTTATATTAGCCTCCCTTCCCTCACCTGTCAGCCCACTCAGCTCCGCTCTGACTTATCCTTTTGTATTTGCCGTTATCCCAAGTCTCCCATTACCAAGGCCTGGCTGGGTTAATAAGAGAACTGGAAACATCAGTGCTGACAGGCTGTCGACAATGGCTGAGGGACAATGAGGAAGGAAAAGACCTCTGGTGTTGTATTTTGCAAATGGGGGAGCGTTCAATCCCTGTGTTAATGGCCCTAACCCTGAGGGAACAGCTGTGGCACTGTAGCCCACGACAGGAGAGGCAACTGTGAGGGGCTTATGGCAGCCGCTAGGGGTAAAATCACAATTACTGCCAGCAACTTGTGTAACGCTCCATCGTAAAGCCCGCGATCCACGGTAGCTGGTGGCTGCTGCGAGCTTCTGTTTCAAAGGTGAAGTAAAACAGTCTAATGAACAGTTTCACTTAAAATCCTGCAGCGACTTCTTCAATTCACCAGACTCATTTCTGAGAGTTTTGCTTCCTCTCCTTCTGTCTGCTTCTGTGGATAGTCAAACCAAAGGCCTGTGTGAATACATATCCTTGCTCATATGTATATCCGGTGGCCCAGTTAGCTCAAAAAGTGCATTGGAAGCTGGCCCGAGTGCAGCTCTGAGGATAGCAGAGCGAAAAGAGGACAGTTTACGGGTAGCTGTTCCCTAAACAGTTTTAGTCGACTGTTGTGAGTCTTTGAATAAATTGATTTAATATGAGTTCCAAAATGGCTAAACTGGTGCACCAGTGTGGTAAACTTAACTTTGGGTCCTGGTTTGTCAGTGTAGGCCATCAATCCTCACTTTTAATGATTAGATCTTTAGATAATGGTAGAAGCGGTTACCCTAGAAGACTGAAAATTGGGGCATTGAAAAAGACTTATAATGAAACAAATGATAATTAATGATAATGAAACAAAAGGTAAATTGACCTGGAAAATGGTCAAGCATTGATTCTTCCTGTCGACAGAGCTGGAACTTCTCTTTTAAACATTCCTCTTTCTTGAGATAGAATATTAACATGATCAAATGAGGTAGTACACAATTCTTTTTCTTACTTTGTGTCTAATTTTCAGGGCACAAACCACCTGAAAAAAAGGGACGGCAAAGCCAATGATCCTTCGTGACTGCCAGTAAGACAACAACTGTACAATAGACAGAAAGAACCATTTACTTGGACCACGCGATAAGAGGTCGAAAGGCAAAGGCACAGGAGCAGTTTACCATTTGGTCGTGATAAAGAATCGGCACACAGAATGGCAGTAATCCCTCCTGGATTTACACAATCTGCCCCTCGCTTATCTCGCTACAGTAGCTGAGAAAGATTTTGACTGCACGCACACCTAGTACGTGATCGGAGCTTAAATTGGATCAGACGTAACGAGAGCACTCAACAGCCTCCTCTGATGAAGATCTGGGCTTCGCTATGAAGACAACGGAGCGATCATCCATTTGAAATCACAGCGGCTTCCTTCATCAGCTGATGGGGTAGACTGGTGCTCTGCGATACGGCTCATCTAATTATTGCACCACTTCCAAAAAAACCCCCGAGGCATTTAAAGACGATCCGTCTGCGTACTAATGTGTTACCATTTATAACATTACATTTAGTTCTGAGCTCTAAAACCAATATGTGTTTTAAAGTTTAAGGCTGCTTGCAAAAGAAAACAACATCGACGGGTCGATGCTGGAGTGCACTTTGGATCCTGAACTCATTACAATTCTACCAGTGAATGCCTGACCCCAATCCACAAAATAGATTTATGTATAAAAAAAACCCGCTAAATATTGAGCATGTTGCTCACACCGGGTGTGTGTTCTGTCGTGTGGTTACACTGTATACACACACCAAGCCCTCTAAATATTACAGAGGCACGAGAGGAGGCTCTCAAGAAGGCTCCGTCTCAGGAGAGATTAAAAAAAAAGGTTTTAGAATCACTGATACATCATCTGACAGTAACCACTGGAGAAACAAGGTAGCCGGAAGCCAGAAACAAATGCATTGTGCGTGTCTCTGTGCATGACTGGGCACTTATAGGGTCGAAAATACAAGTGCCCTTCTGCACAACAGTGTGAGTGAATACAAATGATTTTCTTTGCAGTTTGCTCCTAATTTCGTCACTTCCACACTGATAATTAAATGCCAGCAGGGTAATCTAGCAGGGATTTCATTTGCTCTATAAAGATAGAGGAAATGATATTCTGGAAGCCTCCTTGGCGGAGTTGGAGGTGAACGCGGACTGAAAAAATATTGATTTCACTCTAATCTGCCTTCAGGTGTCACGAGAAAAATGCTGAGTAGCAGAACTAGCGAGCTAGCATTTCACATGAATTCATTGCTTGGATGCAGATGAGCATTGATCGGACGCCGCGGGCAGGATGAGGAGACGTAGTGATTCTTCACACAGAAGGTTGACCTGGGTGACACCTCCGCTGCCGGTAGGAACGTTCTGTGTTCCACAAATTGAAATAAAGTGGCACAGTTCTGCTGCACCGGAAAAGGGAACAGAGCAGTAAATGGAAACATTCTCGCAGAGATATGTGTCAGGAGACTGCAGTCGGAAAGCTGGGGGAGAGAAATCGCAGAGCCTTGTTCGTCTGATTTATTGACCTGCAGGCACACTGACTCCTCACAGGCACAACTGGAATGTAGGCAGACGAAAGGCCCTTCACTCATTCTCATTCTCTGGCAGAAATTTTGGCAGATCAGTCGTGTTGCGCTGTGGTCCAATTAACAACTGTTTCATGATGAGATGCAAAACCTTGCTCAGCTGCCTGGAAAAACATGAGCACAGCCGAAAGTGAACCTTTGTTCATGAGGCGGGAAATGTACATGTGATATATTCTTAATTTCATTTCAGCTACGTAAGCACATTGACGCCGTTGTTGACATGTGGGGAGTGAATGATGTGGGACGCAGCCATTACAAAGATTTCTGCCTTTGTGTACAGAAGTAATGACGCTCATCTGTTCTGTCTGTTGCAAAGTCATCTGGCTTACATTTACGAAAATAAGAGTTGTTTTGAAAAGAGAGAAAAGACGCAATAGAAATGGAGCAGGGTGGGAAAAACTGAATGATTGAACACACCGGTGGTTAATAATTCCTGTCCAGAACATGTATTGTTTTATCTCCCGTTGTCAGATTGTTCACTGCAAGTCAAATGTGGCCGAGTTAACAGCAAAAAGAAACCTTTATCAATAAGACCTGTGCGCTATGCTAGTTTACAGTGTGAAACACCATGCGCCTAATGTTTTACTCATGGAATGCTGTTGCAACTAAGGATTATTTTATTGCAGCCTCCAGCAACAACACGTCTTAGGCTATAACTGCCCTCTCATAGAGCCAACGATTCAACGTCAAGCCTTCACCAATGAATGCTGAAAGACGGGCTGAGTGTCCTTCAAGCTCCATCTGCCCACTGCACTCAATGGAAAACCTCATACCTCCAGCTCCCTGCTGAACGATTCACCTGACCCCAGAGCGAAGCATACCAAACAAGTATCCCAAGTTGATCTGCAACAAGAGCTAATGAGCACGGGAACGCCATGTAGCACGACTGGGAAAATCGAAGCAGGCAGAGACAGAAAAAGAGAGAGAGAGACCGAGAGAGAGAGGAAGATGGTTAAATTAGGCTCATCTCCCCTGATGGTCTGCTGGACAAAGGCAGGCAGATGGAGATATTGACTAGACGAGTCAGAAATTGAGGCCCAGTGGCCCATATACCTTTAAATTTTGATAGAAATTGCAAATCTTTTGGAATAATATTCTCCGGGGCTAATCTATCTAATAGATATTAAATTAAACATTTCACAGTTTTAGTGTTTGATGATGGATGATCCCGAAGACAGAGTCGCACATCGATTATCGCCATCGCATCGCAGATGCGGTCATAAAAACGTCGATGGACGTGGTAGATGACGTCGGTGCTCCCTCCAAAGCCAATTAAAACGCCAGCCTTTCATGTTCAGATGTTGGAATTGAATGCATATGACACCGCGGCGTCTGCCGCTTGTTTGATCCTAGCCCAAGAGCACACTCAACTCTCATCTGTTGTCTTGCCCTGATCCTTGCCTCAGCAAGCACTGAGTGATGGAGTTCAGATGCGTCGGAGGGTGTGGAAGAACAACAAACAGAAGGTGTATTACTATACATGCCTTTCTGTCAGGTAACATGAACGGTTTGAGAACCAGTGCGCGGCAGGACGAAATGTGACCACGCTGCTGATCGAGACGCTCTTGGAAAGAGGAGCAAATTCTACTTGATCTGCCGCAGACCTGTATCGCAGCTAGAGACTATATATAGCCGTAATGTCTGTAGCACAAAATAAGGGCACATATGATGCGTGGGCAGTGAAATGCAGTGGTTAAAATCAATAAGGAAGCTAATCCGTTGCCTCACACCAAATGATTTATAAATACTGCAGCAATTCCTGTGTGAGATCAAGAATTCATGAATGCAAGATGCATATGGTTAGCCCTCTGCTAACAAAGCAGCGGTTTTCATACAACAAGCATTCACTGTTAGGGCAAGGCTGCTGAGCGGACACTTCTGAATATGAATATCACATGAGGCTTCATCTTGCTATATAGCATGGTGATGGTGTCCTTCCTTTCTCACACTAGTGAGACTGTGTGCAGGTGCTTGAGGGTTTAGCTTCCTGGCGCAACATTTTTAGCTCCTTTTTAACAATTTTTGTGTCTTTAAAACATACTGATCATTGCCAGACTCCATGTGAATGAGTGTAGAATGCATTACATATTGACTAAAAGGGATTAAACGAGGAGGAGGGAGTGCTCTGGAATAATATGGTAGAACCTTTGATCCGAGTGTATCTCAGAACACTGACTCATCACCTCATCCAGCAAGTCATACAGCCTCATCGAACGGGATCTCCACCCCGCTGAACAGCCAACAGCACAGAGGCCAACCGGCTCGAGTGTTTGTTGGCTTCAGCGCGGAGCTGTCCGAAGGCACTCCAATCTCAGTCCTGTCCGCATCACCCAATACAGCTCTAATCTACTTCATGCTCCCTCTCCAGCTCAGACTCATCTAATCCCACATAAGAAAGAAGAACCAGATGGCCACGAAAGGGGAGCATGTGTGTGTACAAAGATACCTAGAGTGGCTGATGTTGTTTAGCCCATGTGTTATGTGGCGTGTGGGTGGTGAACACACTTTCGTGGAGGCCTGTATCTGTGTGTGGGGCAAGACCTCAGCAGTACCTGATGCTGAGTTCCTGCTGTGCGCCGTTTCCCCTTCTGTCCTCATGGTAATGAAATGTGAGACCTCTAACATTAACCCTGAGTGCCATTTCCCAGAGGGTCACAGGCTAAGGAAGACTCATCCCAGCACACAGTCAAGATGCAGCATGCTTCCCACCTTTCCGTCTGCAGGGAACTCAGTGGTGTGACAGTGATTACTGAATTCTTTATTCCCAGGTTGTCTATCACACAGCACCGGTGTTTGGTGATCAGCTGCACTCAGCATCCAGTTCAAGTCTACATGGCTCCAAGCACGCTTTCACCGATGAAAATTTCTTTACTCTCAGGCTCACTGCACATCCTTGTTGTTAATATTACCATGGAGACCGACGAGCAAGGGCTCCAGTGATGCTAAACCAGGGTGGGCTGTAACTTCAGGGCTCCCACAAGGCTGACTGTCTTTTAGAAAATAGAACAGCTTAAAGTGAAAACTAGGTGCTTTTACTAACTTGACTTCAACTGTGACATTACTCGGGACATTTGCCCATCCCGGTTTTGTTGGCTGGACTGTCCAACAAGTATGACACAATGTAACACTAACATTTCCACTAAATCAGACAAGCTTAGAGGCTTGTATGTAATGCAATCATTTCCATCACAGTGAATTAGTGGGGTAATGTGCCTTTACTATGTTGCGATGCTTTGATGTGCCACTTCTCCCATGGTCAACTGTAACACGCTGCCTGGACTACACTGGAAACTCAGGATTAATGCATCTGACAACTTTCTAATGAGGCAAACATTTAAACTGAAGTAAAGTACACACTCCAGAACCCCGTGAGATATTTATGTGTCATTGGCAATCACTCCCGCCATAGCCTGATTACCTCAGTGGACGCTGTAATGATATGGATGAAATGCAGATATAGCTCTGAGGTTCTTTAGGATTGCGCCTGGATGCCGGCACCGAAGTGGACAACGGCTGTTTTTGAGGGATACATGCGCATTTGTGTTTGTCCAATGCTAATGCCCACTCTGTTGCCCCAGTTAACAGGGCTCCCATCCCAGTGACTCAGTGGAATCCCGAGAGTTGGGATGTTTTTACGCCTCACGCTTGGCTTCATCCGCACAAAGACGTGGCCTCATAACCCATAAGCTCTTTAATCCGATCTGTAAACATTCAAAGCATGCCTAATTTCTTTCATAAACAAATACACCCAGAACGTCCCGAAACACGCTGGCCAGATTGTGATAGGTGACATCTCCTCTTGAGCAAATCTGGCACGGAGACCATGATCATGTTCCCTTGTTAATGTAATTACAGACAAGGACAATTACAGTTGATTCCCACTTTTAAATATGCAGACTGCACCAAATAGCCTCACATGGCAGATTAAAACTGCACTATTTTTCATCATTATAAGATCCTCTTAAAAGTGAATGAATGTCATTCAAGGAGGAAAAAAAGGTTCACGTAAATGAGCTTAGCTCCAGAATCACTTCAAATCATCTGCTTGTATCAGTTCATGAGGACAGGGTCAATGCACAACAGCCACATTAGAATCAGTGATCCATCTGCATTTCACTTTGACGAAATGAACCCCCCAATGGACCCCCCTTGATCCACCAGAGGTTCTGTGTAATGCCGCTGACTTAGTCCTGACAGCCAGGAGTAGCATCATGCATACAGATATTTACCTCATATTCAGAAATCACTCTTGCAAAATTACATGCGTTTCCCACTTTTTCCCTCATTAAAATCATTTCACACTCAGCACACACAGCTTTAACACACAAAGAGGAGAAAATCTGTTAAAAATATTGGGGCACTTACCCAGAAGATGAGGTTGAATGTGAACATCATGTACTTCAAGCAGCAAAGGCAGCCTCTTACCATGTTGCACTTTTTGAATTCTAAAAGGAACACAAAGGATAAATCCAGGTAAAAGACCACGTATTTGCTGCCTTTAGGGGAGCTGTACTTGCTGCCGCTCTTGTCCCCTGTGCTTGCGTCGGCAGCTGCTCCAGTCTGCCCCTGCTGTGCGTTTTTGCGTGGCCCCGTGGAGCCGTAGAATGCGCCGGCGGTGAAGCCGCGGCCGCCGAACGGGCGGCCAGACGTCGAGGCTTGAGCGAAATCTGAATCGCGGCTATCTACGGAGGGGCTGCGGTGAATGGCTGACTCCTCACTGCTGGACTTCTCCATGCTCTGAAGCTGCGGCTGCTGGTGAAGGGCTCCTCGATGCACAGTCTACCATAGTCTCAGAGATGACAGAACGAGGCAAGTCTCCCTCCAAATCTACGCCGCTTTGCAGGCAAAAGAAGACGTAACTGTTTCAGAGGAAGGCGACCACACAGAGCATCAATCAAGTGAGAAAGTCATCATTAGAGATGAAGATGGGATGACACAGTTCAAACACCTCCACTGGACCTAAATGTCTCCGGTTACTGTCTCGCTGTGATGATCCTGAAGTAGTAGCGTCCTATAAGGAGCATGACTCTCACCTCCCCACAGGAAGAAGTTATTCTACTCTTTATCACTTCCCTGCAGCGTGATGGTGCTCTGCCAGGTAGCTCCAGAGGGAAGAAGAGCCCAGTAAGATCTCAGATGCTCCAGTTTCACAAACCTCTTTCTGACTGGGCAACTTTTTTCTCCCTGTCTCCTCTTTCCACCACTCTGCTCCTTCTCTTGGTGTAACACGCTCTGATGCACTCACTTCCCCGCACAGGGCTCAACGTTCAGCAGCGCCGTCATCCGCCTCTGCCTGTCCTCTGCTCGCCGAAGAGCAGCGCTTGTCACTGATGCGCTGCTGTCAGAAGACGCAAATAACAGGCATTCCCTGTCTCGCAACAAGAGACTGCCTTCATCCCCTAACTGTCTCCCTATCCTCCCTCCCCCTCTCTCTCTCTCTTGCTCTCTCCATCTCCCAGCCCCTCCTAACTGCTGAGCAAACAGCCAATACAGCAGCAGCAGGGCCAGGCTCCTCCTCTCCACTCCCTGGGTCTCCAATAAGCCCACCACTGTGTTTGCTTTGACTACATTAATTCAGCAGTTTCATTTTTGTGGGAATTCACAGATGAACTTGCTTAGCACACACAACGTCCACCCTCCAAAGTCCAGAATGTGTGCAAAAAAGGCTGCCACATTAGGAGACACATTAGGCTGGAAATTATATGATTGCCTAATTGATTTTTGCTGCAATGGGCTCAAAACATCTACGGGTTACAAATGATTGTCCCAGTTTTAACCCATGCCATATGCGTATTGCAACAGCGTATTTAAGCATGGCTGCAGATTCCAGCGCGGATATATATAACAGGATGCAAAACAGGCTCCAACAACCACAACCAAGTAAATGAAGGGTTAAAAAATGCCAACGCCAACGTAAAGTAGCAGCAAAGTACTCTCATCCAATATGCTAGATCAAAGCAGCAACAAACCCATAAAACAAAATGTTTGAAATTAATTTTCCTAAATTAAATGGTACTTAAAGTATATTTGAGTCATGAGGATTCGACTGCCATGCTCCAATCCCCACCAACCCCCCCCCCCCCCCTCCCCCCCCCCACACACACACACACACACACACACACACACACACACATTAACTGCATTAAAAACACACACAAAAAAAGAAGGTAATCAACACGCATCGACCATCTACTCCCTACCTTCGCAAATCTCTCAATCCAACCTCCTCACCACAGATTGCTGAGTCAACCGGTAGTAGTTTTAATGGGAGGGGCGGGTCAGACAGTGGTGGTTTGGGGCAAAAGCTGCTTCTAAAACATCACTGGCCTCAATCTCAATAGCGCAATTTGATTGTAACAGGTGGGTTTCAAACCCATACAGGGCAATCGCTTAATTTTAAAGAAAATATGCCAAATTTAATACTTTGATTGTGATCCAACCTTTGTAGGTCGATTAACATTAGTTAATCTACACTACTACAGACCCAAATGCATTTGTTTTGAACAAATAAAATGGTTTTTGGGGTTGAGTTACTCTTTAAAGAAACCCAAAGGAATAAAACAGAGGGATCTCGGGCAATATTAAGGGAAGCTTAAAAGATCAGGTGGCCTTCACTGGAGAGATGAGATGATTGGATTATGAAGTGTCAGTGACAGCACCACGCAGGGACTTAGGAACGCTGCTGCTGCTATTTGTTGTTCATCATTACACCATCCTCATCTGTGGTACTGGAGCAGCATTGGGATTTGACAGTGATCTGATGTATGACACCATCAGAAGCATGATTATGGGCTTTTATTTGCTGAAAACTCTTATAGAACCATAGCTGAGATTGACTGACAGCTCACGGCGGTACAGACCGGAGGCCTTCATATGCAGCTCCCTGTGAGCACGGCCAACAGAATTTTGATCCTTCACGATTAATTTGTTAAATGCTTTAGCTCTACCAGTGGATAAAATACAGAACGGCCGAGGAAAGTATACGCTCTATAGCCTGTTTTCCACCAAACTTGTTTTATTCATGCAGGAGTTTCCAAAACCTTAAAAACCTTTGTCGCCAAAGCTACCTTGGAGGAACAATTTTCCTCCAACGTCAAACATTCCTTGAAGAAACCACCCTAGTCAGGGCTGGACTTTTTAGAACCCCCAGAACTCTTAAGTGCCAGGGCTAATGCAGAAGAATGTCCAGTGTTCCACACTTCTATTTTGTGTTTAAGCAGGTATTTTTGTTACAAGAATTTCTTTGTGTTTTGATTACCAGGACAGAAACACTCAATGGGAAGTGGACTGATGAGGTGGTCCGAGATCTTTTGAACGTTTTTGCTGAATTCAAGCTAAAACAAACTCAAGAAAAGAAAGTTGGCGCAAGATAACAAGATCTTTCTAGATGTGCCACAGCCCAGTCAGCGTGAACAGAATACATTTTCTGAAACTTTCAGGTCTGGCAAAAATGTTTTACTAGGGTAAATAAATTTATGGAAATAAACGTTCCGTCTCCTTCATTTCACGAGTCTGAAGCCAAGTTTGCGAGTAATGGTTAGGTTGTGGCTCAGGGTCCAGATGGAAGCAGAGGTCCAACAGAACGTTCTTGAATGTAAATCGCAGAATATCCAAGAGACAGAGAAGAAAATCCATCCTTCTGTTGACCCACTACTTTAGAATACTTTTAGAATCACTGACTACCTTAAGGACATAAAGGGTTGCGTTCACAATCCACAAGTCCTTTGAATACGAAAATGTTTCACAGTTGAGATAATTGTGTAAACCTTAATAGTTTTGTGTAAGTTTGAGTGTGTTAGTTCTCATTATCCAGAACAGTAGCAATTCTTATAATGTTTTTTTAATTTATTTTTATGTACCACAATGTCAACTTTAGACTATTTTTTAGAAACTACCAAAACCCTGAGGACACAAAGACTCAGTCTTAAACATGTCATCATCAATCCTTTGAATGAAGCTCTAAATTGTGACAACAGCCACCCACAAACAACATGGTTTAAATAGGATCCCTTTATGATAATCTATAGAATGCCGCAGGACTCATTTGAGAATGTTAGATTGAGCCCGGTGGCCTCTAACTCCGTATTCATCACAATCATTATTGGTGCCACTCTCTCAGAGTTGTGCACACTTATCAGCACTCAGTGGGACTCTCACTGATTTATCAAGGGGCCTGAAAGACACATTTCTGGCTGTGTACTGCGGAGGAGTGTGCATATCCATCGACTCCGAGCAGCGGGAACAGGGGTACCTGCGTTAGTCCGAGAGCCTCCAGAGAAAGAAATGGAAAATTGGTGTGAAAACGCGGTGCAGAGGGAGTTGGGGCTTGGAGCTGATTTACAGAACATGCAGAGGATGATCGTAGCAGGGATCCGGAGCTGGGGTGCTGGACCTGGTTCAGTTACAGGAATCTCTATGAAGCTGAGTAAGCCTGGCAGCTGTTTTAGTGGGATATATATACGGTCCACGACTCGGTTCCCCAGATAAATGCTCATACACACACACACACACACACACACACACACACAAAGAGACTTCTTATGTGGTTCTTATGCGGTACATCGACAATGGGCTGAATGAAAAGCTTTATGATAACAGCAAGCAGCATTCAGCTTCTGTCTTTTTATCCACTTATGGTCCTCCGCAATAAAACCATTCAATAAAAAAATGATCATTGCAGAACCTCTCCAGCTCAAATCGGTTCTTTCAATTCTCCCATCGCTCCCTAACTAAATGAAATCCCCCGCATTGTGCTGACAAACAATAACATCCAATATCTGACAAATCGCCCCCGTTATCACGCCTGCGGGAGATGGAAGCCCGAAGTGACTTGTAGCCACCTTCTATCTGGGTCAGGCCACACATCAGCGACAAGGAAAGGATTTATTTTTAGGAGAAAGAGTCTGCTTCAGATCTCCCCGCTTCTGTGTTTTCAAGCAGACAAACATAATCTAAAATGGAAAATGCAACAGGCAACTAAGAAAAACCAACTTGCACATTACCCAAAGCTTCTGCTACACACTTTGATGTTGATTCTCCACTTTTAAGCTAGCTAGTTATAAATTCAGTTAGTCATATGTTTACTGCGTAAAGTAATTTGAGAATTGCCCCGAAATCGCAAGAATTACTGAATTATCCTAAAGAACAGGTAAGGGATTAAAAGACTGTCTTTGACTGTATTGATCAATTAAGTTTTGAGATATTGTAAACTTTATTTAACAAGGACAAGTAACTATTAAAAAAAATTCACGTGACAAGGTAAAATTTTCCGTTTTAAAAAGAAAACTAACTTTATGCAGTATTCTGTTCAAAAGCAGATTCTCTGTCTGGCTTGTTTTGTTGACTCTGGGAGGGAGGTTCGGTTTGCTCACAACGCACATTTTTAGGGATGCATTTTAAAAAGGATGCTTTTGTTTTGGACTCGGATGTTTGCTGCTCCAGTGATTTTACTCCAACACCACAATATTTTTTTTTGTTATTATCTATACTGCATGAACTCTTTAGTTAGGAATAATTTGACGTTGTTCTTGACATTTTACAGACTCTGTGACAAATGTATCAATCACCAGGTTTATGGGATGTGAAATGATTACATTTGGCCGATCTTTTCCCTCTGAGAGCCATTTCCGCCCCCAAAATGTCACTGATGAAAGACCCCTGGCAGTGTCACGCAGAGCTGAGATGATTAAACATGGTGATTTACTGAAGGAACTATTGGGTCTGAAGGTGTGAGAGAGGAGATGAGAGAAAGAAAATGACTCTAAATGAGCGCTGACATTTCACCAACACTGAGCTCCTTCCTTTGGTTCTTCTGATGGTTGATTCAGCTTGCTACGTTCACCTCATTTTCTTTACATTTCATTTGAAATGGATAAGGAGGAAACAACATTTGAAAACAACTATTTTAGTCAGGATGAGCAAACACGTTCATGTCTGTTGCGAGGAAATTGCACTTTCTGGGCAGCAGCTCCATGGTGTTCACAGTACTACACTGTTACAGTGAAAGGAATAATGGCTGCACATCTTTCCCACGTGAGCGATGCACATGTTCAGACAGCAACACAAATCCCTGCATGTCATCGCCAAACTTTAACAATTAAAAGGCCAAACTAATCAAAGCCAGAAGACAAGGACGTGTTTACAGCTGTGCAAGGAAGCTGAAGTGGCAATGACATGCTGACCTTGTCTTTTCAGTGTGTTTTTGCTTCTTCTTTCCCTTCCACAACTCCCTGAATAGCACAATACCAGGTCTCGGGGCCACACTCCGGAAGGTCCTGATAATTTGTAACCCAAAAAAGTTTTAGATAAAAAAGTTTTATGAATCTAAACTCTCTGGAAGATCCAACTGTGATTACACATGTGATCACACCAGGTACAATATTATCTCATTACATCACACCACCACCGCACTTCCTCATGTTTCTTTCAAGGGAATAATAAATTACCCAGCTCCCTACCATCCCAGCTAACCCTAGCATAAACCCAATTCTAACCTCAACCTTAACCACCCATCTTTACCCTGAAATAATCCTTTGAAGTTGTAAGTCCCTGCCAAAATAACCCCACTTGGCAAAAATGTCCCCACATTGCTAGTAAAATGGGTATTTTGGTTTTCGATATGTAGCAAGTACACACACACATGTAAAAAGTGTATGTAAAATGCTTAACAAAATCCTTCTGTGTCAAATTAAGCCATCAGAGAACTCAAGACACCTTCAACCATCTACCTAATGTGGTCATGAGATCCCAGGTCTGGTACCATGCAGCGGCACCTCCGATCATGTGATCTTTATAACCCACTTGAGTTAAAGTCTCTCAAGAGAGTCTCTAGAGATTGCTGCACATGTGGGCTCCGCATGTGTTTTTAGAACAGACAGCCATTCAGATCAGAAAAACATGTGACTCCAATTGTAACTTCAGATACACTTATACCAGCACATGCTTTGCTCTTTTACCATTTGGTTGCTTTAGAAAAGCCCCAAAGGTCCAAAGAAGTCTTTGAGACCTGAGACGAATACACATCTGCACAAAATGAAAACGTCCTGCAGGGCTTTGAAAAAGACAGATGGACCGGTCTTCCTCACTAAAGTCAGACTATAGGTCCATTGGATTAATATTAGCATAAGGATCAGTGACTCTGGCTATTGTTTTTTTTTTTCAATTGCAGGTCAAAGGGCCGTTACATCAGCAGCACGACGACACGAAAGCCAGAATCACAAGGACATAAATCACGACTGACGCTGTCTGTGTTCTGGCAGCATTGATCAAAAAAGGGGCTAAGTGCACCGACATCCATGGCTTATTTAATATTCATGAGAACCATAACTAATATAAATAGATGAAGCATCAGCAACACGCGTCTTATTCAGCTGATTGGGTATGCACGGCGTGCGATGCTAAACCCAGGCCTCGGCTATTGATTTACTGCCTCCATTTTAATTAGAATTAACAGTTTTATCTCTTCATTATACGGCTCGCCTGAAATCAACAGATTTGTGAGAGGATAAACATTACAGATGTAAGAATGTGGCTCTGCAGAATGGAACAGATGCAAAGTCTAAAAAGCAGCAGTATTTGTTCTTATTACGTGTCAATTCTAGTCACTTTTACAGTATAAATCTATTTTTTATTTCAGCCAATGAGAAAATATATCAAATTACTAACACTGAAGCATGTAAAGGCCACTAATATTGGACCCAAGAGAGACAAGACAGTGGTGTGTTATGAATGATGATGTATTCATTATTTTCAGCTTGACGCAAATTGAAAAGTGGAAGCGAGTCAGCTTGGAGTTCGTGGGTCAAGTCTTTCCAGCGGTCACTGAACCTCCTCCTGCTCTTGGGAAATGGTTCTAGTGCTGTGACGAAGGCCTGAACGATCAGAAGCAACCCCCCCACATCTTCCCCCGGGATTCTACATGTGGTTGGACAAATGCTCCGATTTCTGCAGCATTCACTTGCCCACCGTGACCCTGCAGTCGATAAGCAGAGCAGCGTGGCAAATTTCTCAAGGAACACTAAAGAAGCTGCTGACACGGAGCTTCGTCAATATTTCATTTGACTGTTGCTAAAAAGCAAACAAGGCGGGTGGGGAGAGATACAAGACACAAGAGTGAAGCTTAAGATAAATGTTATGGATTATGCACGTTAATGATGGATTAAAGGTACATAAAACACCCTGAAGGGATCTGGGAGCAAAAACACTACATCTGCTTGCACCTCGGACCTGTTGAACACAATCAGAGGGGCCAACACCCTATTTATGTCTTCTCACCATCTATTAATGTGGGACAAAAATCCTTCAGACAGGGCATATGGCGATCTTTTAATCAAGTTAGCTCCCATATTTGTCATGTTTAAGTCTGACAGTGAAGCTACAGTACGTCAGATCTGCTGGATCAAAAGAGGTTGTGCTGATTCCACTTGAGTTTTTAAATTTCCCATGTGTCCTCTTACACGTGGTCCGACCCCTGGAGCTAATACTGCCAATATGCACACACTCATCCATCAGTAGCTGCTGTCATCGCCATCCGGAGAGTCGGAGCAGCCGAGCGACAAATTTAAAGAGGGTAAAAGCTAAACCTCACTTTTACAGGAAGAGAAACAGCTTATTATGAGTTATTGTGTGTACAGAGAAAGAAACCAAATACCAGGATGAGATAAGCAAAGGTGCACAATATATCAGATTCGATCCGATACTCAATAAACACTGTATTGCCGATACCGATCTGATCCGAAACAGTTTGCTAAGCCTAATGCTATACAGTTACGGTTTTCACTTGAAAGTGGCTGATATTAAAGTTGTTAATACTCAAGCAGCTATATTTCACAGACAAATTACATTAAAAAAAAATCCCACATCCAAGCTGTTCCTTGATACAGTTTTATTCAAGAACTTGGCTTATGAAGCAAATAACTGGAGCCATTTGGAGGTACAGTCTTGGCATTTCTGGTCACCGGCCAGGCAAAGACAAAAACTAGACAAGCACGAGGGAGAGGGACCAAATCTAACACTAAACAATAACCACCACCAACATCAAAATGTCAGTTTGCTGCATTTACACTGGTTGTCAATTGCTGAGGTTAGTTTTTAAAGCAAGCTTTGAGATCTTTCACGCTAACGTAACTTGCCAAGCCTCCGCTAGCTGCCCATACTTCCATGGCCATGCTGCAGGCGCATCTGTCTGTTTTTACAAACAGCTTTGGCCCATGTTTCCTCCTTATTCAGCAATCCAATAATATTAAAAAGGCTAGTATCGGGGCCCGAGCCGATACTTTGGACAACAGTAAAACATACTCATTCATTTAAATCTTTTTTATGTTTTTCTACATTTCTTTCTCTTCTTTAGAACACTATTTTGCTCCATTTCAACTAATCTTCTTAGGCTAACATTTAACATTCAAAATACATCATTGTTGAGACTATTCTCTGTTCAACTGTTTTGAATAAAAATGAAATTGGATTGAGTCCAGGTTTCTCCGCACTTTTGCTTTGTGGCTTAAATTTGGGGTACTGCTGTTTGAAAGAGATGATATGCAGGCCTTTGAATATGATCATTTTTAAAGGTTACAAATTTTCAAATAAGTCAGCAACCATCTATATATGTATGCATGTATCGTTTCAAGCCAGTGGTATTTTAAAACAACATTGGAACATAAATACAATAAAAGACAGCAAAATATGGTAACTTCACTGAAACAGATTTAATTTGTGCGTTTCTGATTGGTGTTTATTGCAGGCATGTGCAGAAAGCACGTGGAGAACAATCCTGGAAAATCACATCACTGTTTACATCAGTTAATCCTAACCGTAACCTCAATATTCACAGTATTATTGTGTGCAGCTGTAATTAAACCTGCTCCCTTAGGCAGGAAAGGTTGGTTAAATGCAACACTCATTTGTTAAAAGTAGGATTACATGAAAAAAACAAACAAACAAACAAGACGACAGAAGCAGAAATTCAATTCAAAGCATTTCGGAGTAAAACCCAATAAGGAGATAAATCTGCTGGACAACAGTTAGTTAGTTAGTTAGTTAGTTAGTTAGTTAGTTAGTTAGTTAGTTAGTTAGTTAGTTAGTTAGTTAGTTAGTTAGTTAGTTAGTTAGTTAGTTAGTTAGTAGTTAGTTAGTTAGTTAGTTAGTTAGTTAGTGAGAGTGTCATCTCTCAGTGTCAAGGATTCTGGTTCGAGCACCTCGAGCACCACTCAACTTTAAGAAAATAGAAATGACCCCCCGAAACAGTATAATGGCAACTTTGGTTTCCCCTTTTGGTTCCCTTTGAAGTCCCCACCCACAGCAGTGCTACTCTCTGATTGGCTGATGGGAGTTGATCTAATTAACTGGCTTGTATTAAGCTCCACAATGCCCAGACTGGGTGATTTGCTCCACACTCCACATCATATATAGTAGCGTAACTTGGTAGATGTTAAATACATACATTTTTGTGAGAAACAGCCTCTGTGGCAGGCAACAGTATGAAAACAAGCCTTTGATTGGCATTTGGGCTTTTTCTCATTGCTAGCAGTCGTGGATCTGATCTTTCGCTAAAAGGGCGTGGCTGTTTTTTACTCCCTCTAAAACGTCATCACATTTAAACGTCATTAATTGTGTGCGTCAGAATATTGAGCTGTAATGAATGCGTAGCATAGACGTCAGCCTTGTTGTATGTTGCAAATTTGTCCATTTTGTAAAGTTTACAAGCTAATTGCAGGCTGAACAATGCTAACAAAGCTAATGCAGTGAAGATAATTCAAATTTGTGGCTACCCTGGAAAGATTGTATAAGACATTTGACTATTTTGTCGAATTTATTGCACATTTAAGTGGTGGAGTAACTCCCAAAGAATATGTTTAAAAACCTTTATTGAAAATTTTTTTTTGTTTGAAAATGATAGTTGTGTGTGTGAGTTCATGGCCATAAACCGGACTTTTAAACACTTCTATCTAATAGTGTTTTGAAGACAAGCAATAGGATGGGTTAACTACATAAACGTGGTCAGACCTTCCTTTTTAACTGTTCAAAAAAGATGTTGCAACATGTCTGCAACAATATTAGCTTTGTGTTCATCCTAACAGCTCAAAGTATAAATAATCTGAGACCATGTTGTCATTATATCTCTACATTTTAATTGTTTCATTGACCTGAAAAAACAAAACATCAACGGCATCGAGCAATTTAGCGGGATTTTCGGGCAGTGGAAAAGGGGCTTAAAAGATTTACAGTTGGCGAGCAACAAGTCACAAAACGACTTATCCCATTAATGATTATAATAACCAGGTCAATGTTGATGAAATTAGCCTCTCTCTGAGGGAGAGCATTAGCTTAGCTGTCAAGTCTTCTTAATTAAAATGCAGTCAGTCTCCTCAGAGTCTGAGCTTAAATTGACTCAAGCTACTTTTTTCTTCACCTTCTCACACGTTTCCTGCTCATGTCTCCCAGTTCTGCACATTTCCTTTGAGGAAAGATGATTATAAAATAACTCAATATTCCTCTGCACTCCGTGTCACACTTTTGGCGGCCTGCCAGTGGAACTAAATTGCCTGCAGATTGTATAAACGAAAAAAATGAATTTAAAGATCAGCGCAAATCCAAAACATAATGCAGGAGGCAACAGCAATTAATGCACGACATTAATTGAACAGTATTTATTGTGTGCCTTTATCTGTAAAAAATACACAATGTAAATGAGGAGGGGAAAGGACTGTGTTTTTGCAGGGACAATTTTAAATAAATTGGGATGATGTGAATGATTTTAAATAGATTCTAACAAGATCTAGCAATGACATGCCCCAAAAACTTCAGAGGCAGCAGGGACAGTAAGCAGGAATTGTGAGCTACTCAATCAGCTATACCGCTTGAGAAGCAGCTAATTCACAAACTTGTACACAGAAAAACAGGAAAACATTTGCTTTAATATTTAAGAGAAGCATATTACACTCAACATTCCATCTGGTTTTATGTAGTGTGAATTTGAACCAGATTTGAATCCCAAACAGTTTTAAACATTGTTTATTAAAATGGGAATAATTTCAAGGGTTGGACTGGAATTTTGAAGTGCTGCGGCAGAGGTATAGCATAAAAGAGGGAACTTAGTTGCCTTCTCCTGGTGCATCGATGCGTTCTTACTCGAACCACCTGTGTCACCGCCCCATCCACACCACACCAGTATTGTCCTCGTAAGCATTTGTGAACTGTGCTACATGACCCCTCTTGCAGAATCAGGCAGGTTAGGAGCAAGATTCTGCTGCAGACTGACAGAGAACCTCATATTCTCTCTTTGTATGCTCATTTCTTCCCCATCTCGCAGTATCCAGCCACTGTATATTTTATGCAGTCATGTCTCCAGATGCCCCAAACAACTACATACGCTTAGATTTATGCATGCGCTCTCCCTCCTGAGTCTCTATCACTAACTGACCTTCAGTTGGGCGAGAGAAGAGCCATGGAGATTGTTTTTTTTCCACATATAAACATAATCTACATACTGAGCTCCCTGTTAGTGGAGTCAATTTCTGATACCATTATACAAGTCGAGCTCCAGGCTCTGCCTGAAAAGTGTCTACCCATATTTCTGTGAAGCCACATTATTTCTCTCGGGACCCTCGGCAAAAGATCAGATAGCGTCATTGCATCTGCCCAATCGTGCAGTGACCCAGGCAGTCCTTTAGAGGGAGCCTAAACTTGTGAGCTAGCTCACATGCTAACCCGGAATCAAACCCAGAGCCTTTGGAGGAGTATGTGCAATTTTTTGTGTGTGTGTCTTAAGAGATATCAAGTGGCTGCAACACAGTGTGTTAAGAGAGAGCAGCTCTTCTTTCAACCCTGCATGGAGTCCTGCCCCTCTCTAGCTTTCTTCCCAGCCTGAGCCTACATTTTAAATAATGAGTGGCTAATGCTAGATTACGACAGATGGATTAGAACTTTTTATTTCCAGGCTGTGCAGGACCTTTCTGAACCATCCAGATTCCCCTTAATGAGGCCACTGCACTGTGTGTAGTAATTCAGTCATCTTCATTTCACCTCAGGCTTCACACACACACACACACACACACACACACACACCACACACACACACACAAACTGTGACTCATGCCTTTTTACAGAGACAGGAGAACACTTTTTGGTTTTAGTCCCACTCCCCTCTCTGCAGCGCCGTGCTGTGTCTATATTAATATTCATACTACCTGCTATTCTATACTGCAGTTCATTATGTTCATCTCTTTTGTAACTCAAGGTGACTGCAGAGGCAGGAGAAAGTTCAAATTAAGATTTTGCCATGATGTCTGGTATGATATTGTTTTCCCGATCTTCCTGCCGCTCTGCAGGGCTAAATAAAATTAAGTCTACTGTAAACAATAAGGCTGCATATTTTATGACTCCCTAAACACTCAGGTCAGTGGCGTGAAAATGGCAGACGGTAAAGTAAGTGTTGCTGCCACAGTTTCAACAGGAAGTGGCGAGAGGAGGATCGTGAAGCTGACAAATCCAGACCTGGAGTGTTAACAAAGGAGAGGGCATTAAACACACCTTCGGGGGCAGAAGTGGGGGCTCGTGGTTGGGGGTCATGTGACTCCCTAGCTCTCCAGTAAGACAATAATGCAAATTTCTCATTACAATGTGGAGGGCTTTAGCGTCCAACCCTTTGACCTCTACGGCATTTTGTCCTATTTGTCCATTATGAGTTGTGGAAGCCCTGTGAGGGAGAAGCAATGAGCAGATGGATGGATGAGAGTGAGTGAGTGAGTGAGTGAGTGAGTGAGTGAGTGAGTGAGTGACGGTTACGTGACGTCCCTCTAAGTCCAGATAATCACCACATTTCTGCTGCTTTTTCAAGAGGTAACTGTATTTTTAAAGATAGCTGCGGGGGGGGGGGGGGGGGGGGGGGTTGGTTATTCTGATCAGAGAGAGATAAACTTGGTAATAGGAATAGAATATGTCACAATTTCTACAAAAAACTGTTACAATTACAAAATAATGGCAGAGGACCTGGAATTAAATAATAAATGGATTTATCTTTGACTGTTTACTCAGTGCAGATTCAGCCTGCTGATACTATAATGATGTTTTTAATGCATGCAGGGCACCATGGTTGTAGAATGCTAACACTTTCTCACTCTAGCGTCAGCTTACAAGTGATAGTACGATAATATCATTATCACGGCATGCTACAGGCTATAGACTAGGTAAAGTTGTTGGGGCTACACCCTGACGAGTTGAGGCATCAAAAATTCATAAACACTGGCTCTGCATGTCATTCCTGATATGGCACTACATCATGAAATGCATCCTATACTCACAACACAAAGTTTTAATTACTACAAAACAGACATATGCTAAAACTCATTTTTTTTCACCCTCATTTTTTAATCATGTATAAAGGTGGAGTATTTACCACCACTTCTTTGAAGCAACTATTTCCCAGCAATCTTCATTTTCTCACAAAGTGGGACTAAAACCAGGTTTAAATCGAATCACCGCTTTATTATGAGGTGAGAAATGTACATAACTGTGCTTTACAAGTGTGGATCCAAGAGAATTTCAGGTGATTCTGATGAGTCCTTACATAGATGACATCATCTAAACGGTGTACGGTAAAGTAAATGCAGTATAACACTCTACATCAAATATAAAATCATATGTTCCACATCATCTTTCTTGCTGTTGCGGCTACAGAACTGATATCTGATGCCTCTGAGGTTTCAACCTTTAAAGCCGGATGAGCTAAAGTGATCACAGCAAACTAAGAGGGATCAGAGTACAAGTGTCATCTGCGGAGAAGAGCTCCAGGCCACACAGGAGGATTAATGTGTGGGCCTGAGCTGTGAGCACTCTGGAATATGTCCCCCCGATAAGGGGAATCAGAGTGTAGCACAGCATTTCCACGGAGCCAAATAGAGCCGTGATTAGAGCAGGGACAAGAGCTCCTGCCAGGATCTTCACTGATCTGGCTCCTCTTACACCGACCCTGTTTCAGGTCCCTGTTATGAGGCTGAAATCCTAATTTGAAACCCTCCAAAAAAGAAAAACAAGATGTACAATGCGAATTTTCGACCCTGTGAACTTCCTGGTATCTCCGCCCGCAGGGCATTGCAGCTGCTGCATTATGGGTATTTTTTCCAAGAAGGAGACATATGGTTGTCACGCATGAAAGGACTGCTTAATATTGCAACGTGCCATGTCGATCTAGACAGTTAAGTGCTTTACCCAAAAGTCCACAAAGACAAAAGGGAGAATGTTTTTTTCCCATCTCTGAATTCTTTATGACACCATCTTGAATGTGGCTGAGGACCACGTGTTGTCCCTCAGTCAACAGGGCAGGAGAGACCAAGCAGTGCCTGGAGGTTGAAGGCTTTCTGCTGGATTTTATTCCTCATGTTCTGTTTAAGTAGATACACGGCGCTCCAGTGACGAAGAGGACTTCCTTTCATATTCACCATCTAAAACGTCATCCGGGGGCAGAGAATATGAATTATGGTGACCTCTTGAGGAGCTCTACTGTTATCCATCTTTCATTTAATCTTATGCAAAGTGTGCAGAGCCTAGGACATGAAATTTGCCCCCTCTTCATCTCCTCATAGTCGGAGTTCAGTAAAATTGTCGCCTCTGTGTCAGTTTGCGTAAAGTGTAGCAGTTACATACATTTGGAATTAGCCTCGCTAGCTGAAATATATTGAAAATATTCATTAAATTGTCACTGCGCCATCCTGTGTTTTATAGGTGTATCGTATTTTTAATAGACTCTATTATTATTTCTTTTCTTTGAGGTTATATAACACCCTCACCCCGCCATCCGATAATTGATGTCCAGCATGGTTGTCTCGGGAATATCTGTGCTCTAGTAATATGTCCTTGCCTGCCCTCCTCAACAGTCCCATTAAAGTTAATAAATCAATTTATAATGCCAATTTTGATGTCGACAGCACTATAGGAATTTGGAAACAGATCCAATACCACATAAAAGCGTTGAGGGGTTATTTGGATACTCCTATTTGTGAGACTCATTCCTTTGTTCCAAGCCTTATAGGGGCAATAATCAATTTTTTTTTCACTGCTAGATTCGCACTGTCAGGACTTCCCCGTTGAGGCCAAGGATGGGTCTTGGCTCGGGCAGAGTCTCGATGGGGACACGGGCTTGCACGGCCAAGTCCTGGCTTATGAAGCTGTCATCTGCGCCTGAGTCCACCAAGAATGGCGCAGAGACCAATTCCCGGCCCCAGCGGAGCGTGCACGGCAGGGTAAGCGGGGCGGCACGGAACAGGAAAACAGTCCCACGCGTGTTGACGAGCCTAGTTTTCCTGGCTGGGTCAGGCAATCGGCGACGAAATGGCCAGCCTGGCCGCAATTAAGGCAGAGGTTAGCCGACCGCCGGTACTGCCACTCCGCGTGGCAGAGTCGGGTTCGTCTCAACTGCATAGGTTCGCCTGCGACGTCCTCCTGAGGTGGAGCAGGGACCAGAGTTGACGATTCAACAGGAGCTCCACTTCGCCTGGATGCGCTCTCTGAACTCCTCACTGGCCAGTCCCTGTTCCTCTGCCGGCATCTCTCCCGCAGACGATTGTCCAGCCGGATCGCCAGGCTGATGAGCATCTCCAGGTCCCCGGACTCCTCCCAGGTGTCCAACTCATACTTGAGTGCCTCCGCGAGTCCTTTGGTGAACACCCCCGGGAAAGCCGCTTCTGGCTGCGAGAATGCGGAACCGGATGGAATAGTCTGCGACGGAGCTGGAACCTTGGCGCAGGGACAGGATCTGGGATGCTGCTTCTCCACTCTGGACAGGATGATCAAACACCCACTTTAATTCAGCAGTGAACGCTGGGAAACTGGAAGAAGCGGGTGTCCGGTTCTACAGGACTGCCGTGGCCCATTGCTTCGCTCTCCTAGAGAGAAGATTCACGATGAAGGCGATCTTCGTCCTGTCGCTGGGGTAGGTGATGGTTCTGGAGGTCGAAAACTAGGGAGCACTGAAGCAAAAAACTGGCACACACGCCAGCCTCACCAGAATATCGCTCTGGGACGGGTAGGTGGGGCTCCCGTGGTGCAGTGGCAACAGGCTGCGGAACGACTCCCAGCGCCTCCGAGGCTGGCGGAGACGGAACCTGCTCCGCCCGTCCCGAAGTGAGCAGGTCTGTTACGCTTGTGTTGAGCGTCTGGAGCGAAGCCCAAATATCTGTGAGGAGCTGGTTGTGCTGGCCCAGCAACCTCCCCTGAGCCTCCAGCGTACGGTGCACCACGTCTTGATCTGCCGGGTCCATTCTGGTCGGAGGATTCTGTTATGATGCATGGTTGTACCGGACCCGAACGCAGGCAAGACGCAGTGATGAAAGGTCCAAAGTAGGTTTTATTTAACAAACACAAAAAGAACAGTCCTCCTGGACTGCCGGGAAGCAACAGTTCCAACTTCGGGTGCATACAAAGAGCTTCAGCGCGGAGTCACAAAATCACCAAAATCTTTCGAAACCAACAAAGTCACCAGAAACACCAAAAGCACACAAAAATCCTCCGACACCGGTAGGCCGGAGTCTTAGTCCTTAAATAGGCGGTTGATCGCTGATGGCCTGCAGGTGCGCCAACCGGTGGCCGGAGCATGGCTCCACCACGCCCCCTGCAGGAAAAACACAACCGGGAAGCCTGGACCCCAACAATACCTTTTAGAAGAAGCTGCTTGATAGGAGATCTATATGTTGTGTTTTCTTGGCATCTTTTGCTCAGTTTAATTCTTTTTCTCGCTATTTACAGATCTGAGACTATGTGAGGAAAAATGTGGCTGGCATTGGCGTTGCAAGCACACATGAGGCCCTGGAGGCAATAAATAAATTTGATCCTGTCAATCAGGGGGCAGTATAATATTTTTATAAGAGCTTGTCTGATGGGATTATACTAGACATGTCTGGAATTAGGAGGGCATGGGAGGATGAGCTGGGAGTAAATCTGAATGATGAGATCTGGAGTGAATGTTTGAATAACATGCATGAATGGTCAACGCCAGGCATAACCTCATTCAGTTTAAAACATTGCAGGCTCTTCTACTCAATGGAGAAGCTATGTAGCTTTTTAACCGCCGTGTCACCAGTTTGTACTCACAACAAGACTGCAGTCAGCAACCTGATACCGTATTTCTGGTAAAGCAGTAAATTTGACTTTTTCTGGACGAGTATCCGTAGATTTTTGGGAAGTACTAGCATACAGTTCCATATCATTGGGGATTCTAGTTCTTTGCCATCAGCCCAAAAAATGAGAAAGCTCCTGTTTCTTTTGGTATAGTGATCGCTAAAATGTTGACCTGAAGAGTGTGAAAGAAGGATTCAATGCCAACGTTTGACCTTTGGGTGGGTAAACTGGCGAACTTGTTGCATCTGGAAAGACCGAGGTATTAAAATGATGAAAGAGGCAGTGTGTTTGATATGGTAACAGTTTTTTTCTGAGAACTGACTGACTGACCTCATGTTCATCGTGTGTACGCGTTAAAATTTGATTTGTGATTATTTATTTTTAGCATGTTCCTTTATAGTTTCCACTCTTGTTTTAATTGATGTAATGTTCTTTCGTTTTCAGTACTGTTTTCTTTTTGCAAAAACAAATACACACACATTGTCAAATCAAAAAGAGGTTAATTTGAAGTTGTTACCAAAATATAACAGATTGTTCAGATTAGCAGAAGCTGACATTCTGGCTAATGTAAAAAAAAGAAAAAAAAATAAAGAAATCTCTTTAGAGTTCCAAGGATATTGCATTAAGAAGCATGGTAGCAGACATGGTAGCCACATAAATCTGATCATTTCATTCTCCCTAATAACATTTGTGCCAAACAACTTCCCTGAAGGCGATCCTAAAATGTCTACAAGACAGGACAATGGATGCATAGAGGGCAAGACAACCCCTCATGAACCTTGACTGGAGCTTAAACTAATTTAAGTCACAAGAAAAGGGACAGAGTTGCTCTAACAATGGAAGCAATGTGATATATAATGCTAAAGAATGGATAAGGATGTATGCTATTTTACTAGATTCATCTAAATAAAACAGTTTTTCAGGGATGATTTTAATAGAGATGAGGATATTATTATGTATGTTTCATATTTCTTTAGGACAAATTAACTATCTAGCTATCCATCTATCCATAGGCCAGATAAAGAGATGCAAAGCTTGTAAAAGTGGCCCAACAGTTCACAACAAACGAGTCCACTCCGCGACTATTTACTCTCTCATATCTGTTACCCTCTAAATAAAACATCATACTAATGTAATAAAAGGGAAACCTTGCTTGGATATATTTCTAATATGGGATAAAACATTCCTTTTTTTCTGATTTCCCCTGGTGCTGTCATTTCGACTTTCGATTTCGGCTTGTTATTTATCAGTGACTTGGTGAGATACAGAATGAGGGTCATTCCAGGATACTGTAGTGATGTTGAGTGACTGACATCAACCTCCATAATAAAAGTATATTTCTGCAGGAAATAGAGGAAAACTACAAACGGAAATGCAATTGCTCCCTCTCTTCAATTTAATAAAGAGCTGGTGGGGTGCCGTTATTTAACCAGCTGTCATTTTTGGAGTCCACAATAAGAGCACCCAAAAGGAAATTAAATGCAATTATAGCAAGTGGATTTTAAAATGGTATCCTGTCACAAACAAGAAAAAAAAAGACATTTTCCCTATCTGTGTGACAGAATGGGACTGCCAAATTATTTTAGAAACACCTTGCAAAAACACAACACTAAAAGTAAAATTCTGATACTTTAAATGAGATATGCTGCCCCGGGCTACTGTTGGTCATTGCCCTAGCCGCCATAGCAGTTGGCTAGCTACTGGGGGCTAGAGACTGTGCTGACTGTGTTGCATTTAGCGATTATACCCGGAAGAGGCAGATGTGTTGTGAATGTATGGTTTGAGAAAGCATTGTTATGAATATTCGACTGTCTATTTCTCCATCTTTACGTGGTGTCTGAAGTAAAGACAATTTGAGGAGATATAGCCAACAAGGAGATATAAACAACGAGGAGTTATAGCCCCGACCAACTTCACATTCGACAAATCTGGAGAATGACCGGATTGGAAGCAGCATTTTGTGAGATTCAGGAGTGGTACAAAGCTTGACAAGGAGGACGGCACTGCACGATGGGAAGCAAGGCAAAAACATCTGTAGGCCATTTGTTTTTGCTGACATTGCACATAGACATGATTTTGGCAAAGTTAAGACAATTCGAGAAGTACTTTGTGTCCCAAAGAAACGTGATAGAGGAGCATGCATGTTTCCATCAGTGGGTGCCTTAGTCCGGAGAAAAAAAGGGGCTTGGATGAGAGCTTTGTATGAACTCTCTGAGCATTGTGAATTCAGTCTTAGCTGGGATGAAAACATCTGTGACCAAATTCTTGTTGGTATACTCGACAAAGATCTTACAAGAAAGTTGCAGCTGACAAAGGATCTGGTGCCAATCTTGCACCAATCATTGAGACAGTCGGGAAGTTTGAAGAGGTGGCTTTTCCAGTCAGCATACAAGGCAGTGAAAGCCATACAAGAAGGCACTCACAGGCACAGTAAAAATAACAGCCAACATGGTAAGAAAAAGGAGGGAAATGGACAGCAATGTGGAAAATGCTGCATAGTGCAACATAGCTAGGCCAAGCTAGAACATTCATATGCAGTATATGCCATAAGGCTGGGGATTGTATAAGAGCAAGAGAGCAGTGAGTGAAGTTACAGATCAAACAGGCTAACAGCAGTCATAATTACTCTGAGAAAAGCAAATGGGTGATAGGAGCAACTGTCTGTCAAGCTGCTGGTGGGCTCCACACCAGTGGAGTTTAAGATCAACACAGTCTCATCAGTGGGAACACTTACTGCTCACTCATCTCACAAAGTCCACTTAAGCCTGCTAATATTCCACTGGATAGCCCAGGTGGCGTCCAGCAGTGTTTAGGACAGATCCCGAACACTGTGTCTCACCCACTCACTGCATTTGTCATCAGGGGGCGCTGTGTCAACAACTGCTCAGCAGCTTGCTGTCAGTGAAATTGAATCTGGGTGATTGGAAAAGAAAAAGAGTGGAAAAAACTCGACGAGTAAACACCGATATTTGCAAACATACAGTCAGCATGGAACATTAAAGTCTCAACCAGTATATATAGAACCGAGCGAACCATCTCACCCAGACAGCAGTCCACTCATCACCTTCACCACTGGGAAATTCAGTTTCAAGCAGCTAACATTTGGAACTACAGGCGCACTGGAGATCTTCCAGAGAAATATGATGATGGACACTGCAGTGGGTGGAAGGCGTTGGGGTCTTCATGGACAATATCCTGGTCTATGGGGCCACAGGAGAGGATCATGACAGCCGTCAGGAGAAAGCAATGATAGAAACAGCTGGCTGAAGCTCAATGAAAAGGGCTCTTTCATGTGGAGACAACTGCAGTTTCTGGGGCACATTATTGACCAATTAGGCATCCAGCTGGACCCTGATAAGGTGGAGGCTATATGGCAGCTGTCACCACCTGCAGATGTGCAGGAGTTGATACTGGGAATGATGAACTACCTTGGAAGATACAGCTCCAACAGTTTAACTGTAGGACAACCACTGCATGTGCACCTAAAAAAATGCATGGACATGGGGACATGCACAGCAAGCAGCCTTTGAACATATTAAGGAGCTGTTGAAAACTACACCAATATTCACTTTCTATTAGCTGAGCAAGCCTGATGCTGTGTCGGTTGACACAAGTAGTTATGGACCTGGGGGGGGCCGGGGGGGTATCTTCTTCAGCTCTATGGGAAGCAATGGAAATCAGTGGGGTATTGCTCCAGATGCCACACAGAAGCAGAAAAACCCCATGCTACCCCTCCCCCTAATTAATTCAGCCACAGTCTGGACAATGTATTTCTAAGGCGCCATCGTCTCCTCACGAGGCTCATGGCGTTCATCCCAGTAGCACAGTGTGCTCCTGGAAAGACCTTGGTTGTCGCAGACACCTTGTCATGCAGTCCACTGGTTAAGACAGGTCCATGCTGAGGTGGCATGCAAGAGAGTAAACCCTGGTGAAATCAGAGCTATCAGAACACAATGGTCTCATCCTAAGAGGAGGGTGGATAGTGGTGCTAAGGTCAATGAGAGGTGAGGTCCGTGAAGGGTTCAGGGGCTTGAAAGGTTTAGGGAGAGAGCATGATCATCTGTGTGGTGGCCCGAGATCAACATAATTCATGCCAGTTGTGTGGTGTAGTGAGAAAAACAACAAATGGAGCCTCTAATTTCCAAACCACATTCAGAGAGATCCTGGAAAAGAAATGCTATGAACCTCTGGGAATACAAACAAAAAAGTTATCTAGCAGTCTCAGACTAACACTCCCGATGCCTAGACACATTCCACCTGCCCTCAACCACAAGCACACAAGTTAAACTAAAGCTCAAAACTGGCATTTCTAATGAAGTGGTCAGCAGTAATGGAAATAATCATTTAAAAGTTTACAAGACAGCTCGACTTCAAGACCTTCACATAAAGCCCTCATTATCCTCGAGGCAACGGCCACGCAGAAAGAGCTCTGCAGACTGTGAGGAAAATCCTGTGATCCTTATGACCTCTAGGTCCACTCTCTGCTGCACCACTGGCTTCAACCCAACCCAGCTGTTGATGGCGAGGAACATCAGGACTACACTCCCCACTCTAGGGAAAAATCTCTTGCCAAAATGGTCCAGCAGGACAGCCATGAGAGGAGAAATAAGGCTAAGCAGCAACTTTACTTGTCCGGCTGTCACGGAACCAGGCATTTACCGGTCCTGCGACCAGAGCAATATTATACTGTCAGAGTTGGACTACGAAAGGTCATGGCTTTTTTGACTCTCTTCCAGCAGTAATCTCAAGTGAGGTCACCATCTCTGAGATCATTTGTCATCAGGAATCTTCGTCACCTCCAACCAGAGCCAACCACCAGCCCATCTGAGCTGAGACCGGTGAGAATACGGACTCAGCACCCACATTTATGGAGGCAGTGTATCAGAGTTGGCTCCTGTTAGTCTGAGCGTGGTAACACCCACAACCCATCAACCAGGTTTTTCCGAGTGTCCAAGTCAGTCTACAGGGTTGACCTGGAGACAGGAGCCATATGGCCTTTGGGGAAGATGGGAAGTTGCTTTTTTGAATTTACCTTTAATAGTCATTGTTTATTGAAATGTTTCTATGATGCTATTGAAAATAACACAAAAGTCCAGCCTCCTCTTTTTACCAGTGTCGCGGAAAGCCGGAGATCCTGCCACGTTTTTAGCGGCACAGCAGCATGAGCAGAGAAACAATGAGGTGAAGGGTGATCCTGCAAAGGTGAAATGAATCAGGAAGGAGGCTGGAAACACAGGTGGCGACAGCCACCAGTCAAGGACAGGCCAGAAAGACGAGAACAGGAAATATGATGGAAAATACAAAATAACATAATTATAATCAGTATATAGAAACACCGCTCCTTTTCCTAACTCCCAGAATAGGTATAGCGCAGAATAGGTATGTGCTTCGTGGAAAAGCATCTCTCCCTTCCACCTGATGTACAATATGTATGTATATCATGCATGTGCTCTTCCATCCATGCAGCAACATAATAACCAATCACAATGAATCCACAACCGAAAAAAATCTAAACATTTGGGATGAAAAAAATCTAAACATTTGGCACACCACGGGACTCCCAACACCTCCACACGAGTCCCTGGGAAAAATGAAGCCTGAAGGGTGTGAGGGTGGGATGATGAGGGGGAGGACACTCATCCATCCTGTGATTTCCAGCGACTAGCTTCAAGGTGTAGCTGCTTCTGCTTGATTTCCGTCGGAGCCAGAACGAGCATTTTCACAAGGCTGCAACATCAAAATTACTCGCGCTCCTGCTGCAGATGCGTTCGACTGTTGTGATTTAATGATGTCTTGCAGGCAGATTAACAGAGTGATTCTCCGCTTTCATAGTTATTAGAACATTTATGGCTGCAGGTTCTGGTTGGGAAAAAAAAAGAAAATCCTGTAAATTCCAACAATGTCAAAACAAGACAATAGGGTAATTTAAAAGCAGTGACAAAATAACTAAATTACTGTGGAATTGTTCCAAGGTGAAACATTTCTGAAGAACTGAATCAAACACATAATTCAGAGTTTACCAGCTCATTCTCGGGTCCCTGTGAGAAACATGGCACTAATATCAGTGTCCCAGCAAAGGTTAGCAATAACTAATAAAAGCACAAAGGAATGCTAAGCCTAGATATCATTCACCTTTTCCTTTTTCACTGCATGTGTCACGTGTCACATTTCGCCCCAGCCGAAATGAAAGATCGCGAGTTGTTTTTAACAGCCGGCGCAGGGCAGCTTCGAAAAATGCCATGCTTTTGAGCACAAGGTTGCTTGCTTTTTGCCTCATTTTATATATCCGTCACAGCTTTAACAATGCTGCACACTGACAGGATAAACTGGACAATGCTGAGACGTGTCTCTTGGTTACTACTGCAGCTATTTCATAGTCAAGGTCCAGAGCACGCCTCATTCCAAAAGGCCGGTTGAGGCCGCAGTCTGAGATGATGTTCCGTCCTCCCAGCATGTCATGTAAATTTAAATTGCCTCACTGAGCTAGTGTTTATTGCTTTCTGTCTATGCGAACTGCAGGCGTGAAGGGAACCTGACATTTGCCCAGCTAACGCTGATTTCAGCTTTACCCGATCCTCGAGACGTTAAGCAGTGACAGAGAATGGCCGAAGCATTTTCTCCTGTTTAAAGTGCCCTGTGTGTGAACATTCCAGAAATTTTGTGAGCCTGAGCTCATCTGTGATATTCACACATAGAAAGGTGCTTCTGGTGTGAAGGTTTCGACTGCGAAGTTGCTAACATGAAGTGAAAATTTAACAATAATATGTACTACAAATAAAGGGAAAAATCAGAAAATGCTAAAAACATGCAGTTTCTTCATTTAGGCAGGTTTCTCAGGGCTGTTGGAAGACTGAAATCTGTTCGCCCCTCATCAGGCCCAGGTGTCCACACAGAAGCCCTTGGCCTTAAGAGCGATGACTGGTGCCTGCTTTAAGGTTCCTGCCCTCAAGCTCATAAAAGGTCAGGAATGTGGAGATAGCAGACCGTCCCCAAACCAAGCAGATGATTTCAATTATTTAGTTTTCGCAGTGAGCCACCCAACCAGGGAGCCATTGAAGGAGAAGAAACATCACAAATGTGGCATCAACTGCAAAACTGAAAGTTTACGCCAATGGACTTGTCCAATCATTAACCAGTGATGTGTTGTGGATAAAAAGGAAAACCTTATACTGTGTAATGTAACAGTGAGGATAGAATGTACAAGCGCTGAAGAGAAATGCATTATCATATATGGGCTGAAGATCAGGCTCACTTGACAAGGATATTAGCTCCAGTGAAAGGGCTTGCAGCTAAGTGTCGTTTCCCTTCGATTGCACACGGGATTTAATGCAGTCACTGCATCTCCAGTGGCTTCATTACCAAAAACAGCAGTAAAGAAAGGAGCCGTGGAAGCTGCGTGCTCCTGTGAGCGGCCTGTGTGCTGTCTGTGCATGCACAGATACGCAGGCCTTTCAAACGCAGCCTCAATTATGAATCCCGGACTCACAAATTACTTTTAGGATTGCTTCGGCAGTCTGGATGATTGTGCTCCCACTTTTACTCCCCCGTGTCTGCTTAAATGCAAACATGCACAAAAAAATATGCACAAAAGTATACATTAAATTAAAGCTGAAAGTGATTGTCTGAGGCACAGGAACCTCTGAGAGGAAACACATGCATGTAAATAGTGCGCAGTAGTAAGAAATGCATATAAAGGTGTTTGGGATTACAAAGACAAGCATTTGACCACATTTTTTGCCAGGAATCAAACCGGCAACATTTGGGTGGATTGTATGGGTCCAAACACAAACTGCTGAACTGTCAAGCCTTAAACTTTACAAGATTATTAATCATCATATTAATCAAGTTAGATAAAGATTGATGATTAACTACTGTCATTTTAACAGCCATCAAAACAGGAGGATCAATGAGAACAAAACGATATTTTTTTAAAGTGGAAATAAAATGTGGGGAATATAGTCGAGATACTATATCAGGAAAAAGTTGCAGTGTGATATATAGAATAAAATCAAACAATAACGTCATGGAAATTAGGTAATGTTGTAATTAAAGTAATGCTGAACGTGATTTTTATCCGGTTAACTTTCTTTTTAACTTTCCATTAAGAAGCCGCTAATCGGAGGTTTAACTTCAGTATCAGGTTCAAAGTCTCTTTTAAAAGTCTACACTGTTTGTAAGCTAGAAGAGGAAGTATTTATTTTTCACGAAAGCTGATGATTTCAACTGTCTTCTCAACATTTTATTTCGACTTTGTTCTCAACATTGTGGGTTTTTTTTCTCAGAGTGCATGATTTAAAAAAAAATCTTCCTCCTTTTGTCATTGCTACCTGATACTCTTCCCTAAGAAAGTAACAGATTGAAATGTCAAACATCTATAAATCTTCAAGGTTGTTTGTAGTTCAAACTTGTGAAGCATTTTGAAAGAAGAACTTTCATTAATCTGCAACACAAATCTCATCAAAATTCCCTTGGCAACTTTTTGTGTCGTACATTTTGCGTATATTTGGTGATTTACCCACAATACGTTCCTCTTAATTCCCCCTTAAAATGTCTGCAAATAGTGAGACAACAGAGTAAAATGGAAGATTTAATGTGGTAATAACTAATGTTCATCCTTTTTTCTCATTTTTGTCATTCTAGATCCACGTGTAAAAATATAAAATGGGACATTGCAGGTGGGATTTGTATCATGCATTTAGTTTAAAATTTAAAGCTTTACTGCTCCGACCAGTAATTGTGTCTCGATAATGCATTTACCGGTTCCCCTATGCATTATAAGAGACGTGGACAACAGCTCAAGGCAGAAAGTCAATAAGTAGGAAAAGTCAGCGTGAAGGATAATCTTTTTTTATTTATTCATCTGGGGAGCAGCTAATGAGAAGTGACAGGAGTCTTTGGGGCCAATCTGACACCGAGACACAGGATGAAATGGACAGGCCACAATGAAGCAGGCCCTCGCCAAAGCCGACCCATCAGAGAGGTTACCCAAGTCCATGTTCATGTGCACACCCGGCGGAAGAACACATGCATTCATTTATGGCCTTCGCACATATGTGAGGTCACGTTAGTTGAGGGACTGGGTTTTTTTTTCTTTTTTTCTAAGAGTCATTCTCCTTGATGGCAAATGGTTTTATATAATATGACAACTATTTCTTGTGACATTAAGGGGCAGTTTCAACTTTAGCTGTTAGTATCTCTGACAGTGACGCTAAAAATTTTCTTTGCGGGGTTTTCAAGGCAGAGGGTGATCCACTTCATTGGATTTGCACAATCAGAAGCTACAATGTGAAACAAGGTAAGAAAGGAAGAGGCTTTTAGAAGCAGCCATGTGCTCTGTGCATTGTTTTCTTCTTCCTTTACCCCATCACACGGCAGCCCGTCATGCTAGCGGGGACATGACTTTAGTGCCCGGCTTTTTCTGCAGGCCCAGAATTCTGAATGACGTAAACTTAGCCATTAAAGCTTAACCCTTCACTTGCTCTGCTACCGGTTGAATTAGCTTTTTAAAAAAAGAAGATTTGGAGAGTCTTATCAGAGAAACAAATGCCATGAGTCAACATTATCCTGGATAAATGGCACAAATGTTCCCTTTAGAGCCTTTACAGCAGTCAGAAAAGCACCACACTGACTAACCATGTCACTCAGATCCGACATTTGAAGGGCAGGTTAAATTTCCTGAAATCCAAGCGTGACTGTAGTAAATTGTAACCGCAACTGAAATGTTTTAAAATGCTCTCAAGCTACCATTCATTTGTTACAGAATCTCGGCTTGAGAAAGTCGGATTAACTTTAAAGGAGTCCGTCTTCCTGGGGAGCCCATTGATGTGCACATTATTTTAACTTCCTGTCCAAGATGAGCACATTATTTTAACTTCCTGTCCCAGATGTCCAAGATGTTTCCAGTAACTAGCTGAGTTTGGTTGCTCAAATTACATATTTATATCATTTTACATTACAATGCAAATACTTCTACTTTAAACACATCCATGTAGCTCCCCCCCCCCCCCCCCGTCAGTACACAGGGCAATAACACATACCTGGAATTTGAGTAAGAGTCTGAAATTAACCTCATGTCCTCTTTTTTTCATCTTGCTTTGTCACTTAACCTTTCACAGGGAATCTGATCTTTGTTTTCCTGATTAATCAGATGTTGGCTGATACGGTGCTGATGTTTCCATTTAAGAGGCCTCTGTCAGTAATTGCATTAAGATGCAGGAGGATTGTTGGTCCAGCTACAAGCCCACAAGCTAAATCATTTAAAAATATATCTTCAGGACAGAATAGCATAAATCAGGCCAGCCGTGTATGTCAAGGTTTGAGCAGTAAAATATGGAAAGCCCTTTCACACAACCTCTGATTGGCTATCCGAGCCCATCAACAAGCCTCAGTACGCGCCACATAAATTTCTGTCTGCGTTATGTTTGTAGGAGGGTCTTTAATCAGTTTAACTCAATCTAATCTGACATCTAAGGTGAGCAAGAGTTTGCTCTCCAGTTGATTAGATTTTGGAGAGAACCAAGGGATGAGTTCAACCTGAGGTTCTCCCATCATTCACATCCTATATGCAGTAGTTTCAATAGCAAATGTAGAGATCTCACTTCTGACCTTTCCAAAGCATGGCTATCAGTGCTGAGAGACACTTGGGATTCTCTCCACTTTTTTTCCCCCTCTCTACTTTACTTAACTGAACAGATGCTCTTCATGTCCTTGCACAGGTTATATGAATGAAAAGAAGAACAATAATGACTGAAAAGAAATCAAGCGTCAAGATTCTTCTCCATGTAACTAATGGAGACGGCAATGTTCACAGGAAAAAAAGGAAAATAAAAACCCCTCCTGCCTACCGTTAACCTTATTTTCTAGTCGCTAAGTGCAGACAGACCATCAGGTTAAGAGGGCAATTAAGAGCTACTGAGCAGCAGTCCCTGTGATCTCGTGTTTATGGACACATTTTAAAGGAAGTCTTAAATAAAGTGTGTTTAATAGTAAGCTATGCAGATTACCATGGAACTAATTACCCAGTTAGCCTTCCAATTAATTTCTTCTGGGGGGAGCCAGGCTGAGTAAGAATCCAAATACTATCCAATTCTACATGGAGGACTCTTTTGTCAAGTTATTGTCTGATTTGTCAAACGAGCAAAGCTGTTCCAGAGAAGGGAAATGTAGCACTTTCAAACTGTTTGCCATTAGTGCGATGGTGCCTTCCCTCCGAAAAGCCAGATAAAAGTATTTGCAATACAGCTACATTATTTTGACTTCAGCTGCTCAAGCGTTATGTGGATAACATATCATAATAAAACACTGTTGCTCAAAGATTAGCATATAATGGACTAAAATACCAAAATATCTTTCCTAAAAAACGTGCATTTTACAGAAGCGTGAGGAAGCCGGGTGTAGGTGTTGGAATAAAGATGATGTGATGGCAGCTAGCAGCTGGTTCCTGTGGTTGAGGCCCCAGTAAAACCACCATCGTCCTCCACCCACCACATGTGTGAGAGACGTTCCATCGGGTACATGCAGAACAATCCTGCTAAAAACAGGTTTGCTGTAAAGCTGACAGTCTGAATTCCAGGCGGCAGGCCGGTCTGTCGCTCGTGTTTCAACGCTGTAATGCCGTCCATACTTCCCCTCCAGGTGCTCAGGCAGACAAGATCACATTCATGGATTCCTGACTTCTAAAAACAAATGTAGTGGAGCTTCCCACAGCTCGAGCAAACAGTGGATTTCATCACTTCTCACACCGGTGCAACGGACCTCCCATTAGTGAGCTGACTAATGAGCTAGAAAATGATCCTTCGCTCATGTCTACTGACAGGGCTCTGTTTCAAACACAAATAGAACTTCATATTTTTAAATTAAAGCCCTTTATGGCTATAATTCATGATCAGAATTGAGTTATTTTTCATGATCTGATGCAGCAAAAAAATGCAGATTTAGCAAGTTGACTGATCACTTTTACGGTCAATAAATATGCTAATATTTGAATCTTTTTTTCGGTTATTCACCTCCCAAATACAAATGTTATTGAACAGATAAGCCAGAGAAACAAACAACACGGGGGGAAGGCTCTGAATTCATGTCATGCCGTGAGCTTGTTAGTGCTCGACGCAGTGACGGCTGCAGAGCAAAAGCATGTGGAATTGCAATCTAATGACTTCTGTGCTTTTTGTACTTTTCTCCCAGCGCCGCCGCCGATGTCGACATTTATGGTTGCAAGGGAAATGAGTTTCTGCAAACCTATTGTATATAATATCTGCAATTTTGAGCATTCATAACCCCCCCACCCCCTTTACAATTTATTATCATGCGCACAGCAGTGGAGCACATTGTTATTGCACAAAAATAACGGCTTATGAATGTAAACATGATGAGGGTAACAATTTCATCAATTAATTCATAAAAACACAATATGATTCAGCCCAGCATGCTGTGCTGTGTGTCTGATATGAATCCTTCAGCTCAGGCAAAAGTTTTGACTAATGCACCAGAGCGAGAGAGACGGCTGTGTTGTGTTTGCACAGATTACCGTTTAGACTTCTTACTGAGACAGACACAAAGGAGACTTTAAAATGGTCCCGTTTAAGCTGCTCATCTGTAAAGGTTGGATTACTGAAGAGGCTCCCGACTGTTTGCAGTCTGGAAGAGGTGATCTCACTGTGCTTTTATTCACAGAAGAACTTACTGAAACCAGTTTCACATCTGGTAACACCTGCAAAAACAGTCCTTTATAGCATCACTAGAAACCATCTCAACATCTCAATGTGAGATCATGGTGTTTGCAAGTCATTCACTATGAATCAATCCTATTACACTGCCAAACAAGGTGACCTATCCTATAATCCATATGTTTAAATCCCCCCACCTTGGCCAATTCCCTTAATGCAGGGCTACAATCGCTTTCATTTGTCTCTTAAAAAAGAGTCTCTTTAAAAAACTTGGTAAAGATTGTGTTATATTGTGTTAAGTTCTTTTGGACTGAAGAAGCTGATTTGTTTAAGAACTGGAGGCAGAATTTCTGCAGAACTCTGATGTAGTCGCAATACTGATCATCACATTGTACAGTTGAATATTATCAAAGAAAGATATTGCCCCACGGGGTATAAAATGAACTGATTCCTGTTCTGGTCAGGCACTGACATTACTGTCTTGCTCCCATTTATCTGTAACATCACTTTTGTTTGTTCCTCGCATCTGTTCTCTTACATCCACAGAAAAAAAACACATGGCTATTCCATTTAAAGTAAACTTCACCTTGAATTTAAGTCCCATGCGGTAACGTCCACGTCACAAATTCCAAAAATGGTCCTCAGAAGTAATATTTTTAATTTAACACATAATAATGGCTAATGACATAATGGCTCTACTCACAGCGCCCCTCGCAGGAGGGAGGCGTCATTACAACACAAATGTTTCAATCTCAGTCTCACTTTCAATATTACTCTACATTACATGAAATGTAGCCTTATTTAAGACATATTGCAGGCTGTAAAGCCTTGAATTTTTTTTCTGTCCCACAGGAAAATAGCTGGGCTTTAAAGTAATTCCATTCTCAAAGCCAGCCTGAGGATTCCTGCCTCACTATTCAAGACCTGAAGCTCACTCTCCCCAAAAGTGATTGTTCCCACTGCACAAACTGTGGAAAAGGAGTGGCTATAAACCATTAAACGCTGCCTGAATCCATCCTGTGATGAAGCGTTAGCAGGGCATGCTAACTGGATGGATGTTTTCCACCCAGAATTTACTTTGATCTTCAAAAACAAAGTTCTGTCTGGCCTGAAATGCATTGCGACTGGTAAACAAGATCAAATAAAAGGTCAGATGCTTCTATTCTAATCACTGAACTCAGAAAATAAGTTCAATGATTAATTGGTATCAATTTTGGACACGGCAAAACAGTTGATCATGAGATTCACTTTAAGAACTAAATCAGAGGCCATCTAAAACAGGGATGGGGAGTTGTTTTTCAGACACACTCCTTTGAGGGTTTATGAACAGTTAATAAACTCCAAAACTAAATAAAAATGTTAAAAGGTATGCAGTGTTTCTCCCTTTTAATGTAGCCGGCTGCTTATATAAGCACAGCATATTTAATTAGAAAGGCTAATCACCGGCCTAAATGCATTTCAAACAGAGACAATTAAATATCTTCACTGATCCATGGATGAATACTAATTTTATGCCTTATGAACCATGTACTAGTGTAAAGTTTAGAACGGAAAAAAACGGATTAACCTCGGAAAAAATGCGCATGATCCTGCTGGGGAGGGGGACAATGATCCAACAGGGCAGCTCGTCATTCACCTTCACCTCCGTTAGCACAGAGAAGATTTTAGAAGGGAAAAGAAGTGAGGTCAAAGGTTAAAGACCACCCAGGGGATGAGGAAAGGCTACAGTAAGTTTTACTTGCAGTAAATGCTGGAACAGAAAGCACCCAGCTGTGTTAAGCAGAACAGGTTTAAATAGTCTCAAGTTACCATGGTGACGCGTGTTACCCTCTGCAGCGTGTCAAAGCCACACCAGTGAAGCGGTCTATTATTTCACACTGCAATAATCGAACTAAATAATACAATATGTAGGTAGGATTGGATTATTACCGCTTGAAATGTCATAAAATGTAGCGATTAAGTCACAAAATAAGTCCCAGGAGTCTGTGAATGGAGGAAAGTGTCGTGTTCTGTCCAACCCTTGCTGCCTCGGGGACATGGATGTACAAACTGTTGCTGATGCCATGTTTTCACTGCAGCTTGACAAACTTGCAACAAGTAAGCAAGGATGCAAGGACAGAGGAGAGGAAACCGCACTTCTTCAGGTTCCCTCATTTTGCCTGGCACCCCTAGGTCATCCCAGTGGATCAGCGTTTACACACTTTTCTCCCAGCAGTCCTGAGGATTTCGGTACGTCGTAAACTGTGAAAGTAATGTTTTTTCCAAAAGGTTGGGGGGAAAAAAAGCAATATTTCAGAAGTTCACACTCGACAATGAGATATCACTATTATTCCTCAGGTTCCCAGCACACACAGGCCAGGGCAGCTAAACTGATTCTCCTCGCTCAACCTGTTTACAGTTTTTCCCGTTCCACTCCGAGTCCATTACCAGCTCCATGGTGTATGAGCCTGTGGTATTATGGGCTGTCAGGTTTGCCCCTTTTTACCCTTTTCATGTTAGCCTCAACTGCTTCTCCTTTTTTTTGTTTTACTGGAAAACTTGAACTGCTAACTGTGGTACCATGCCAACGGATGTAATATTTTTTTAAAAAAATTCTAAATGAGTCAAGACAAATGTCGTGCACGCTGGCCGAACAGATGGCTGGAGCAACTCAGGGGCCTTGATGATAAAAAGAAAAAAGAAAAAAAATCAAGACTGTGCCTAAAGGTCTCGTTCATTGAGTTAAATGTGTATAAAGTGCAGCGTTGTCTCATGTTTTGTGACAAGAGAGCATGCCAGGGCAGGAAATGTGAAAATAAAAATGCAATTCTGCATTCATTTAAGGTTTAGAAATGATGAAATGTGTGTCCTGTGTACTGTTGAACTGGTCCTTCAGTTCAGGCTGATGTCAGTGAGTCATGTTTCCTTCAAATCTATTCTTATTTTTCTGCAGACGGATTAAAAAAAGTCTTATTAATTTTCTGTGTTTCAGTAACATTTGAGATGGACAGGCTTAGGCACGCTCTTCTCTTTGGAAAATCAGCCTTCGTGCTGTGACAATCAGCCACACAAATCCTGCAGTGTCCTTTATTCGTGCTCTGTGTTTTCAAGCTATTTACAATGGAGGAGAGACGAGGCTGACGAAACAAAACAGAGAAAATGGACAATTGCAGGCAAATCACGCTTCTCGTCCCCTCATTCTTGTTTCAGTTTCCTCCTTCGTCTGTTGTTGATTAGGACATTTCACAAAGGGAACTAAGATGAAACATTTTGGACAGCTCCTCTCTAAGCAGCTGCGGTGGTCTGTGGATATAGCTGAGCAAAGAAGGAATCCGAGCACAGGAAGTCAGATGTGGGTAGAATGCAAAGCCAACAGCAACGAAAAGCTCTTTTGGGAAACCTGCCACAGAAGGTAAAGTGGGTATGTGTGTATGTAAGTGTGTGTGTGTGTGTGTGTGGGGGGGGGGGGGGGTTAGGCAGAGGTGGATAAAATCTCACAGGGCAGCAGCTGCCCTTTGGCAAAGCAGGAGCTCCTGCCATGACACAAATGGCTGCAAATGAAATAGACTTGATTGGATGAACATAGCATTTAGCTAATGGAAATCTCACTGCCAGAGCATTACGCTAATGGAATAATGCAGAATTTTGGATCCGGTCATGTAATGACTGAGCACAGCAGGTGTTATTGCTCACTCCAGGTGACATCCCCGTTTGACCTGAAGGACAGAGGTGACCCTGACCGGCTGATGAGTCTGCAGGGATACTGAGCACTCCGAGAAACCAGCAGGTCTGCGTCCTCCCAGCAAAGTCAGGGTGTAAAATCTGTGGTTAGAAATGACTTCGAAACCTGCCTGCACTTGAAGGTGCTCCGGAAACCAATTTCCTTTTTTAGGTCATTTTCGATTCCCTAAAGAAGTTCAGAAATGTCATTCATATTGGGTAAGTTAGGCCAGTTGCATTTCCAGCATGCACATTGGAATGGAAATGTCAAACGCGGAGTTGATCGGCTAAAAGTAAAGTGCTAGATTTGAATAAAAAATACTCTTCTTCAAAGGGAGAAAGAAAACTTTTCACAATAAAAAAAGAACAAAAGTTGAAAGTGAAATTGCCCTCTGAGTAGAAAAAGTCAACCTGTTTGGACCAGAAAGCCGGAATTCTCAAATATGGGTTATAAATTGGGGAGAAGGGGCTTCGAAAAATGAAGGCGTTTAACGAGCCAGGAAGGCTAAAAGGAAAGATGCTATTCGGTTATAGTCAGCCAATTGAACAATCCATCATTTCTGATGCTTGGTTTTATGTGAGGGAATAAAAGTCAGGATCCCTCACCGTCCATTGCTTTCACCCTGGCCATCCTTCTCAAACAAGTGATCGGGGTAATTTAGGGGCCGGGAGGATCTTTATTTTACAACAAAGTGTGTGCGGATAATCGCGAGCTCCGAAAAACTAGTCTTAATAAGAGTGTTGATCCCTGGGCTGCTTTGACAGCTGCAGTGTCAGAATTACAACTTGAGGCCAAAAAAAGAGGAAAGAAAACATCCAAGAAAGGAGATTTTACACCCCGCTAAAAAGAAATACTTAGATTTATTCTTTTGAAGACACCCTCGCCAGCCTCGGCTAATGTTTGCGCCTGGCGGTAATTAGCTCCTCGGCGCTGTGTTGGTGGAAGAACAGTGAGACACGCACAGATTATCACGCACCATTGCGTCTGAGATCGAACGTTGGTCGTAAACATGGTGCAGCAGCTTTTATTTGCGAGATTTTGCAGCATCAATCTGCCTGACGGAACCCCACAGCATCAGATATCAGTCAGCCGCAGCTGGTTGACAGATACGCTGCTTGATCTCCATCCAGCACAAACACTTAAGATGCACTTTGTAATTAATTTAAAGACATTAATAAGAAGAAAATGTATGTGCTTTTAAGCATGATAAAGTCCGCAGATGTGCTTAAATGGGGACTGTGGTTCTGGTATATGGCTAACTCACTACGTTTTTGGTACCACGTCCTAAAACTATGAGTGTTGAAAAATACGCTTTGGGGGGTGTTCAAGGTCAAAGGGCACGAAGCTCAACTGTTACCTCAGAGCAAAAACACGTGTACATCCAGGGCACATCAAATTCTGAGCTTTAGCTAACGAAACAAGCGTTTTTCCTTTGCTGGAATTGTGCCAAACATGGCAATAATCAGAAAAAGACGGGAAAAAAGGAAAAGAAGAACAGGGCAAAAACAAACATACACGTCGTCACGGCCTCACCTGCTGCCACTTTCCAATCTAATTCCAGTTTGTTTAGCAAACATGAAGGTCACTGCGATAAAACATTGGATCCTCCCTCGCCTGACCCTCCGAAGGTAAAAACAGTCTGCCAATTTAAGGTGACATGACACCATTAGCATGTTAGCATTGGAATATTGACGATTATGCTGCTTGTAACAACAGTCTGCGGTCAACAAGAGGGGGAAAACAACAATTACACATCCATTATCTAAATGGGATTTTGGTTGTCTGCATCTGACTTCTATTACAAAAAGTCTATCTGAAATGATGCTACTGGAACACTTAAGTCTCACTTTTTATCTTGTTTTCCAGAATTACACATTTGATTCCTTTTAAAAAAAAAAAATTGTAATCATTTACTTGTTTCTCAGTGACACAAATGGAATACACTCACCCGACACAGGCTTTAACAGCAGTTTAATCATTTCCAACCTTGATTTAGTGGACATGGAGGCCCATAATATGCATTAGTGGCAACCTTTTCAAGTGAAATAATATCACTTCTGTGTGGGCTGGAATTTTTTTGTACAAGCGATTGGCCCCAACCAAAACAAAGCTATTAGCGGCATTTGTCATGTAAACAACACCGACCAAATCAATTTAGAACATTTTATTCGTTCGCGCCCAGGGCTTTTGTAGTCAGTCTAGCGCCTCAGATGCTCTGCGCTCGGATTGTGTGAAGCTGCCTGGACCACTGTGGGCTGTTGTGTGAGCTAGCAGCAGCCACAGGAGGGCTGGGGAGGTTACTGAGCCATGCAGCAAAAGGGAAACAAAACTACTCAAAGCATACAAATGACACCACAGAGGTGGGGGCCACTGTGGTCATCCATGCATTTTCGGCAGCTCCAAAGCAAGAGCCCATTCTCGCTCCGCAGGAGGTGGGGGTAGGAGGTTGGGGTTTGGGTGGGGACCTTGCTGTGCTAAAGAGCCACTTCATAAAATATTAGTTTCAGTCAATCCATCTGAGCGGCATGAGAGAAAGCGAGAAAGCGGCAGGCGCGCCTCAGACGCTTGGTGAAATTCTGTGGAAACATGGTGAGTTCCTGATCCGCTGAGCCGAGTCAAAGTCGCTGGCATCACTCTCACATTAACAAATAGCCCTGTGTCAGAGCCGCCACACCACATCCCATCCCTAATGAGATGTGCATGTGTCAGGCTCTACACAACTGTGGCCTTCAATCCTGCTGCTGCATACACAGGTGACAGACGGACTTTTAAGTGGTCCCCTCTGCACTGAAAACAGTGGTTCACAGGCTCAATACAGACGTTAAGGGTATTACACTTGATTTACGGTGGCCCTGTGGCCTGGCGCTGATGTATTGTTGAGGGGCGGCATTTTTACGCTGTGATGAATACCAGAAGAGGAACCGGATAAAAAGTTTCGATATTTTGGGGGGACGGGGGGGCTTTGCCCGCCCAGTCTTCCTCGACGGTTTGAAGAAAAAAGGAAAAACAGACAACTCTTCACCGACATGCCGACAAGGGTCACTTTTAATCACTCTGCAAGAGGCAAAGATTGTGAACCGTCTTTGAGCAATTAATGACAGTGGTAGAAAAAAGGGGAGAAGGACATTAGAAACTGGACATAAATAAAGAACGGAAGAACAAATCGCTGACAGTTTACAGAAAAATGCTGCTGAAAGTACGAGCCTGAAGTGACAGTCATTTTCTACTTCATCTTCTGCGTTCCTTTATTTTCTCATCCCACTTTTCCATGCGGTTCTTTAGCCCGGCAGAGGAGGGGATGGGGGAACCATGATGCGCTCTGCGGCGTGCAGATAAACAGCGGCTGCGCCTCATAAATGTAAATAACGACACGGCGCTCTTTTCAAAGACATGCCTGTAGAATGCTAACCAGACCACTGTCGTGGACTCCGTGGCGGAAGAATCTGCAAAACGGCGGAGGAGGGCTGCCAACCAGTCCCCCTGGCAAGTGAGCACCGCTTCTCCCACTGATGGGATGGAGGGTTTGTTCTGGGAGGAAAAATCAAAAAAACTGCAGAGTGAGTTCACGAGTGAGGGAAGAATGGAGCAGGAGATCGACAGGCGTCCGCAGTAATGCGGACTCTGCACCGGTCCGTTGTGGTAAAGAGAGAGCTGAGCCAAAAGGCGAAGCTCTCGATTTACCGGTCGATCTTCGTTCCTACCCTCACCTATGGTCATGAGCTTTGGGTCATGACCGAAAGAACAAGATCACGGGTACAAGCGGCCGAAATGAGCTTCCTCCGTAGGGTGGCTGGGCTCTCCCTTAGAGATAGGGTGAGAAGCTCTGCCATCCGGGAGGAGCTCAGAGTAGAGCCGCTGCTCCTCCGCGTTGAGAGGAGCCAGATGAGGTGGCTTGGGCATCTAGTTAGGATGATCCCTGGACGCCTCCCCGGTGAGGTGTTCAGGGCATGTCCCTCCGGTAGGAGGCCCCCAGGAAGACCCAGGACACGCTAGAGAGACAATGTCTCTCGACTGACCTGGGAACACCTGGGGATCCCCCTGGACGAGGTGGAAGAAGTAGCTGGGGAGAGGGAAGTCTGGATGGATGGATGGATGGATGGATGGATGGATGGATGGATGGATGGATGGATGGATGGATGGATGGATGGATGGATGGATGGATGGATGGAAGGATGGATGGATGGATGGATGGGAACTGCAGATATTCTCATAGTACAGGGAGAAGTTTTAGAGCATCTCATTCTCACTACAGGAGTGACAGCTGCTGAAAAGACAGCAGCATGTCTGACCTCCACGGTCGCTGCCGATAAAGAGAACCAATCTCTGACACGCTGAAAGGATCAGACAAACACCTCACGGACGGGAGAACCTTGACCACATCCGTTCTGCAGAGACAAGCTTGCAGTGGTCAACCACACCCACCTGTATCCTGCCTGCGTGAATACGAGAGGTTCGAGGATTTACTAATGTGATTATCAAAGAGTAGAAGACCCTCCTGTTGTTTCAGAACCAGCACGGCGATTCCTCAGATCCAGGAAAACCCATGTAAGATGGAGTGGGGAAAAATGTTAATCAAAGACTCATTTGATATTGTTAAACATGGTACACATGCAAGGTGCAAATATTTAATAACTTGCAGAAATTACACTTGCTTCTTTGACCATTGCTAAAGTAACATAAAATGCTTGTCATCTGGACATTTTTTTATTGGGTAGCTCATGCTGATTCAGTTTCTCATCCTACAGCACCATCGGATGCCTGCACTGGCCAAGTAACTATATAGATGCGGCTTTAGTGGAGTCTTCAGTGCTTTGGGTCTTAATATTAGTTTAATGCAAAGTATTTCAAAGGAACAAATGAGATGTTGCTACTATTAATTTAAAGAGCAGCTGCTGCATTTTAATTGTCATTTTTGTACCATCCCAAGGCACCAGCCGTGTCACCTCTCGCTCACCCCCACCAGTTTATCAGCTACAAAAACAGCCCGCTCGAACTGGCTGGCGTGAATTGGGATTAATTAGAGTCACAGAGAAGTGAGCTTGTTAGCATATATCGGAGGGAGGGGTGGGACCTTGGCTGCATCCATTTGTCTTTCCTGCTCCACCATGCAGATCTCTGCAAACCCCATGAAGGCTTTTTACACAATTGGCAAGCCTTTGGGTTTATTTAGAAACTAGCGCAGGACATGCAGGGAAACAAAACGTGAGAAGGGAAGCAAAGTTCCGCGTTAGCATCACTTTGTTCCTCATTGCTGACACGCATGGAACTCATGTCAGTGATGCTAACACGGCCTCATGACATGTGCTGATCAGAGCTGCCGCAGTGGTGACAGTCTGGAAGGAGCCATCACTCCTCAGCCCCAAGGACACACAGGAAGTCCATGATTTCACACGCCGTAGCACTGAGCTGAGACGGCCCGGCGGCCTTTGTGGACGTTGGCGATTTATGGTTTTCATTTTGCGTTCTCTTAAAGGTTGGGCGTTGTTTTAATCTCCATTATTGTCAGTTCTAATGGGGCTTCAAGATCACTAATATTTAATGCTGGCTTTATTGCTGCCTCTTAGCTGATGGTTTCTCATGATTTTCTCACTGATGTGATGATTTGATGATGTTACCACAGATTTTAGTGTGATTAATGGCTTCCTTTAAGGAAGCAGGTTTGAGCTCTTTGGTATAAACCTTCAATAATGGTTTGAGCTTTGCTAAGAAGACAACAAGATCACCTCTTAGAGGCTAAAACAATTGCTGTCTCTCCGTGTAAAACACTTTCTTTTTCCCCACCTATAATTTGACTGAAATGTTCAACTGTTGACCCAAAACCAACAACACAACTGTTGGTCGATGTTATTTAAAAACACACCTATGCTTAAAGAGTGCAGGGCCTGGTGCTGGGAAGAAGAGTGTTATACTGGCTTTCTTTGAAAGGTCATTAGTGCTTAAGAATGAAATCACCAGATTTTATGGATCATTAAAGAGTCATTTAATGGTCCCAGTCATTTTTGGCTTACATCTGAAGCTGTCATATGGCTTCAAATCTGAAGCTGGCACAGCTTCATGATTTTTATTTTTCTAATTTAAACCAGATCCCAAGTGTTTGACTTTTAATTGGTTAACATTTTATGGACAACTGGACTATTGAAATGTAGCAATTTTGCTGTTTTAGTCGAACAAAGCTGACTTTACGTTTCTTTCTGCATCAGTTGGCAGAAAAAACAGGGGTGGAGGGGTGCGGGTTAGCCCTGAATGACTTTAAAATGTGACTACTGTGGCCATGGGTTTTGCAGAATCACCCTTTAAAAGGGATGCAGACAAGCTGAGGCACGCGAGCGCAGACAACAATCAGGTCAAACAGCATTTGTCGTGGCTGTATATAAAAGGTGAAAGGCCAATTCTGATCTCTTTTGATCCCTGGTGTTACTAGTGATATTCAAAACAATTGCCTAAAAACAACCCATCTGTCTGTCTGCAGGCCCCTAGGCCTCTGGGATCCACAGCGAGATTGCTTCAAATCTCCCAGCCCCCATCTCAATCCTAATACCCACCAACCCAGCCACAGATTAAAGCAGCCACAGGCCTATATCACCAGCTAATCCTTTATTTATAAGAATTTCATCATTCAAAATCTCCGCAGTGTCAACAGCGTCGGCAGTTCAAGATATGAGATTACATCGGTTATGATTCAATGTCGAAGTTGAGTTTCAGACACACACTAGTGATGCAGCCAAGCTTGTGCCGGTAATACGATAACAATAAGGATTGTGTTTTCCCCGTTGTTGGAAGATTAGCATTTTAGCGGCAGTAACAGTGACAGTGAACCCAAAGGAGAAAAAAGGGTTAACCGCTGAGCTGTTTAGAGGTGACCCGAACGTTGAGGATTTACGAGGAGGCCGAGCTGAATGGACAGGCCAGATGTGTCCATGACTTACATATTGAAAATCATCTTGAAAACTAATTCTGTGGTGTTGGCCTTTCAGCTCCTTTCTGGACAATGAAGCAGCTATAGGAGCTCCCACTCCTCAACTTAGCCTCATGTCGAGCATCTCAGTCCAGACACTTGATGCGTCTCTAAGCCAATGCTGCAACAGCAGTCAAGGAATTTGAGCCCAGCACTAACTAACTTTTTGTCTCATCCATATTCAAATGTTAAATAAGACTCCCACCAAACACAAAGGTGCATTTGAAAATCGTATTCCACCCACGGTATTGTTGTTCCAGCAAAACACTGTTAAAGATCTACAGCGAAATCTGCTGAGAGATTTATAATATACATTATATTCAGTGAGATTAAGGTAGTTGGGCACAGGAAGCCAGCATGCATAATGTGTTTTTGTCCCTAAAGAAAATAAAGCTTTTGTTATTCTTGTGAAAGTCACAGCGGAGTCTCAAGCTGGCTGTAATTATGCTTTTTCATTCACAGAAATTAATTTCATTGGCACTGCAATGAAACACCGAGGGGAGTGCACACAAAAATCGGTGGAAATAGAGTATGCACATGATGATGAGCCAGCAGTTTAAAATGCACACAGCTGTAATCGCACGAATTGTTACAGTGAACAGTTTAGAGGGAGAATTAATTGACTTACAGGTTGTAGCCACATCCATCAGAGGGAATCTCCTAAATATATTTGTACTGTCAATGTCAGTAGTAGACAGTCTGAACAAATGAATCCAGTCAGAAACAGAAATACAGACACAGACAGTCCGACAATAAAAGAGCAATAATCATCAACATCCTATAAGAGTCACTGAAAGCTGCATTTTTAGGTAACAGTTCTGAATTCCCAGTTTACAGATACAGTATATGTGGACACTGGTTAAGAGGGTTAGTAGGGAGACAGGATATGTAACCATTGACAATATTTCGAGGGTGTCTGACCTATAGACTCGCAGCCATATTCTTTTGCTAATGAGAGGGTGGCCTGAGTACATATATGAAGACCGCTAACTGAGTTTAAGTCAGCCTTCCGCCACCATCTACCTCAGAACACTGAAAGAAAAGTCATGCTACGGTTGGAATGGCGTCTGTTGTAAACATATGGCATTTTGATTTCAAGCAACCACGCCTTCTTTGAAAGTTTTGCACAAAAATGGGCAATTCTTGCAGCAGGAGCGCGGCATATTTGAAAGAAATACCACCCCATTTTAGGCTGATAATCTGTTGAATTGTGTCACATAATTGCATTTTCTGGACTATTTTATTTATTACTGCAATCATAAGAACCTTCTGCAGCCATTTTGGATGGATGGATGGATGGATGGATGGATGGATGGATGGATGGATGGATGGATGGATGGATGGATGGATGGATGATGGCTGGATGGGTGGGTGGGTGGATGGATGGATGATGGATGGATGGATGTCTGCCTGCCTGCCCTGTCATTCCCACCTACAGAACATTAATTACTAGAAAGTTATGAATCAGCTGCTCTGTATATTGAGTTGCAGCTGCCAAAAAAACAGACAAATCCATTAGAATAAACAGACAGCCTACAAAGAGATTGAGATCAGTTCCATCTTCATCCATTATTGGCAGCCTTGGCAGCTCCCACAGACTGAGGCTGCCGCCATGATGTGCGGCGTGTTACGCTGGTGCTCGGTACGGATTTAAAAGAGTGAAGATAATGGAATAATCAGTGTGAAGGTGCGTGCCAGAGCAGAGGCACGCAGAACGAGTTGTGGCGACCTTGAGGAGCACAGCTGCACGGAGGTCCCCACAAAACAAGGACTTGAATTCAAAGTAAATAGATACAAAGGTAGTTTATTTTTGTATATGTTGAAAGTGCTGATCACTTTAACAGCCCTCTTCAATGTCACACATTGGTGAAGGGATGTTTGTGAAGCCAGGAATTAGGCTTCCAGGACGTAGCCGTTTTAAGTTTTTGGAGTCCGAGGAAACCATAATTGGATAAGAAGGTGGAGGTGGAGGAGGGGTAAGAGGCAGGTGTCACTTTACCAATACTGTACATATATAATACCTATACCTTTATAATAGCTACTGTATAATAACTGTAGAGTGTCTATAAAAAGCTCATTCCCGTAGGATACTGTGCATCCCTGGGAAAGAGTTAGCAGACAGTGACAGTAACATTACCAGGTTAAATTATTAGCACTTTATTCTTGTTAAATTATGACTTTTTTTAAAGCATATCTCCTGATTAAAAATTCTGACGCCAGTCCTCAGCAAATCACTGGTCACTTTCGCGTTGGCTTAACTTTTCAGACTGGAAGCCTGCGTACATCTTATATCTATGGTCTGCGGAAAATCGTGGTGCTGAGCTGTGATACTAACAGATCAGACAAGGATGCCTCATGTGAGGATAATAATTTATTGTTCTTGAGAAAAAGTCTCTACTGTGCCTTTTTGACTCAAAGGAGGTCCAAGAATGTAAAAAGTTTCACATCAACACACATTAACAGTGGCATTATCAATACAAACAGGAATGTGTGTGGGCTTGGATTTCCTTTCATCAATCATCAGCTCTTCTATTGATCTATATAACACTGAGAAAAAGGTAATTGTTGTTGCACCATGCAGACAGATCTGCCACCTTGTCCTTATAAGCAGCCTCAACATTGTTGCTAATAAGTCTAATAACTGTAGCATCATCTGCAAAACACAAGCACTCAAGAAGAGGAGGAGAGAAAGGTTCACAGCGTGTCGCCATGAGCACTATCTTAAATACCAAAACAAATGCTGATAACAGTTCTTTTTTTGTAAACTCTGTCTGAAGACGAAGATACTGTAAGATCTTAATCAGTCGCAAATGGATGAGAATGCTATGAAATGCAATATCCATGCCCTGGGATACACACATACATGAGTATGTTCACGCGCTTGGTCAGAATCTGTGTTTCACACTATAAGGGTGGTGTGGAACCTTCCTGTGACTGAGGCAGGATTGCTGGGAAAGAGGAATGGCGATACAGAGGGGGTGGGCAGAGGTGAGAAGGTCAGGCACGAGTGCTACCCTCTACCCATGGGTTGTATCAGAGTATCTGTTTGTCTCCATCAAGGAATGCGGTAAATGAAGGGTGGCTTTAGCAAACACACACACACACACAAAGACATCTTTCTGCTCTTATTTCAAGGGTTCAGCATCTTTTCTTCCCAGCCCTCCCCCCTCTGAGTGGGATTTGTAGATCAGTTAGTCCACGTTTCCCTCAGCGGACAGACGATACAGCCCACCCTTTGGCTGCAGATCAATACCGAGCCCGGCAGCATGTACACAAACAGGAACGCACTTTCGCAGGCACCGCCTGCAGACAAACACATCAGGAGCTCGTTAACACTGCTGACTCCCAAGCCCGTCTTACCAAAGCAGCAGGAGATGCTCCCGAAACAGTTGTGCCGGCCAAGAAAAGCAGCAGTGAAGCTGAAGAACATCGCTCTCATTGGCCCTGTGTGCCCTCCAGACAGAGCGTCAGAGGGATCTAATCAAAAGGCCCACAAAATAATCAAAAACCAGAACTCTGACACAGATGGAATCACCAGGTTTCTCAAAGTAACATAATGGTATAGTTACACTCAGATAAAATTCACATAAAATGAGATAGCTAGGAGGTAATTGTGTACAAAAAAAACCAGATTCACATGTTCCAGTCCATTTATTAGATTACTTTTAGAGTGACTTAAGACTCATGAGAAGGTGGAAGGTGTAGTAATCTCATTTCTCATAATCAGATAACTCCTGTAATCTGATTTTAAAAAGTATCACATTATGCTGTTTACATGATCACTCGAGAAGTCGCATAATAAGTGTTATGGTCACGTAAATGTGTCGCACCCAAAGCTAAAGAGCCAGTTTACCTGCTTTCATTTATTTAATTCATACCCATTTAATAATTTCATTTATTGGCATTTTGACAGTGAAGTCATTAGCTATAAACAGTGTTGTTGCTTAGTGAATACCCAAATGATTTATTAGAGTAATAAAAGAAAGAAACTGTATACAAATTGCAAATGTATCACATTTATCAGCACGGCTATTATCAGCCTCACTTTGTATCTGGTAAATTATGTATTAGGCTAATTTTCCCCAAATCAAAGGAATTGTTACGCAACACAAACACAAACTAAGCAGGGAAGTGCATGTCTGAATCTGCACATAGATCAATGGGAGTGAAAATTAGACAACTGCCTGGATGATTTCATTTTGAAAAGTCAGTAATCAAAGTCAATTTTTTTTCTTTTCAGGGCTCTGCTGTGATCCTGGACATTTTCATCCATTTGCACATGTAAACAGATAAAAAAAAAGCTGGAACGTAATTTATTGGCGAGCTGGAGCAGGATGCAAATGCGAGTGTTTGTCAGGTGCAGCATAAAGAGAGGCTCCGTTTCTGTTTTTCCCCTCTTTAATTCAGGGTTGTTTTCCCCCTACACCGCCCCTCCCCCACACACACAGACACACACACACATCCCATCCCCCCGCCTGCATACCTGCACACATGAAAAACCTTTACACACACCCAATAATGATCATGTTATTTGTTTCTGTCAGTTGGAGGAAGGGCCATTTTCCCATCCAAGGAAAGCTCTCCGACACCTCCCTCCTCGTGTCTCTTCACACATGCAGAGCCAACGTGCACTATCCTATGCAAATAAACTGCGTGCAGCGCCTTTATGTATACTGCTTACACAAACCCGAATGAGTGATGTGTAAATGTACTGCTGCAGAGTTGTGACTCTGGGAATAACTTCAGCATCTACAGTATGTTTCTGACTGCTCTGGCATCTGTCCCACCCCAACCAGCAGGTAATTTAATCTCTTTCACTTCTATAAGAGAGTAAATCAATAGACAATTAAAGACAGGCATAAGAAGTCTGCAGAGGCCAAGCTGCATGGACAGATGTGAAAATGCAAATAGCAGCTGGGAACGTTCAATGTGCACAACAGGAGGGATATCAAAGCAGCCACAACCCCCCCTGACAAACTCCTGGGCGTTCTGGTTCCTCCCCTCATTATTAAAATATGAAGATTGGGGTGACTGAATACTTTCAATTGCCCCAGAGGTGAGTGTTTGAGAGAACATTCACACATTTGTGAGTGAGAGAACAATCACACGTTTGTGTGTGAGTGCGTGCGTATGCGTGCTCCCACCTCTCACTCAAAGACAGCTGGGAAGGTCTCCAACGCCCTCCTGATTCCGATTATAGTTGTGATGGCTAACAGAGGACACATGGACTGCTGGTTTATATCTGTAATTGCATGTACTGTAATGTACATTTTAAATGAGAAAGCATACGCTCCTCATCCTTGTTTTCCCAGAAATTGTTCTCATTTTATCCCGAGGACCAGCTCAGTTGAGTATTGAACACACATAGTAGTCTTTCATCAGCCATTAAAATAATCCTGAAATTGCACGATTGAAATAATAGTAATAGTAATATATATGAGATCTAATCAAATGCATTGTTTGATCCTTTGCAGATGTGTGTGTAAATTATAATTAAGTCCACGCACCGATAACCGGGTGGCATGATGAAGAGCATATTGATCCTTTATTTAATCATGGAAATGAATAAAATGAAAGATACTTTAAATCATTAGAAGCTGAGTTGAGCTCAGGTTGACCTGGTCCACCATTCAGGTACCATGCTGGCCAGAGGATACGACACTTTCAAGTTATCAAAGATGTTTTATCTGTAGGTTAAATGATTGTTGTCAATGTTTTCAACTAGATTTTTAAGTGTTTTACAATTAATTTAATTTAAATTCACTTCTATTTATAAAGCATCTGTTATACTCTTGGTTGTCTCAAGGTGCTTTACAGAAGCCCCCTGAACCATGAACAAGCAACTGAGGCTCAAAGAATTCCCTCTTACCTAGAAGAAGCCTTCAGCATTGGGGAGGTGTGAAAATGAAGGGTCAGGTATAGAATGAGCATCTGTGCTCATGGAACTCTTTAGATTATGGAATCCAGTTTAAAGATGGTTTCTTCTAAAGGTGTCGTAAATAAGCAAGGTGTTGTATCCCTTTATGTATATTCAGCTTCATGATTATTCCATCATTGGTCTTTAAGCACACACTTTCTTCTCTCTCTCCAAAGAAAACCACTGACTGCAGCCAAACAAAGAGCCTGAGTGTGCCAACTCATCTGTAAGTACAGATGCTAACAAACAGGCTCTCCTCATGGTGCTTTCCTCTTGTTGTTGCCCATTAATGCACTGCTCAAAACAGCTGAGGGGAACTCTCTGTCCACTTATATTTTTGATCACTCTAGTGAATTTGTAGACAGTATTTGTTGACTTAGTGTTTCAGCCTGAGGGGGGAAAAAATCTGCAATTCCATTTTGTCCTTTTATTTTTTCATGACTGCTACAGGTATTGCTTTTGACTGACAGCACACCACAGTTGCCAAACACCTCATGGTGCTATGTCTGTTTCTACTCTCCCTCTGCAGTGAAACCACCAACAATCTTTTGAATTGGAGAGAAACACATTTATTCCTCCCAACTCCGGAGATTTGTTTTTTTGCCTCATCTGGACGCAAGAATAAAATGAAAGAAAGTTGTGTAGATTGCAGTAAGGTTTGCTAGACCGACTCACAAGCACCACCCAGCACCATTTATCTGATAATGAAAATGCCAAATAAACACTGCATGAGTGGCACCAACCAGAACTGCTAATGAAAACATGCCAACTGAGCGAGTTTATCTGACAGTGTTGGCGAAATGCTTCCACGAGACCTGCTTTGAGCAAAACAGAGTTTATCCGCCGTCCTCTCTGGTCCTGTAAAATATTCAGGATATACAAGAAACATGATGCGATTTAGAAACACAAGACAGGAAAGTGTTATTGGAAATGACAAATGCGTTCAAGCGTGCATGCACACACAGGTGGATCGCACAGCATTCTGGGTAAGACAGATCCATCGGGTGAGAATGAACATACAAGCCCCTCGACCACCCCTTCTTTTCCAATCTACCTGTCGGGAGATCTGATCTGCTGCAGTAGATCTACACGCCTCAATACTCATCAACAGTCACCCCGCTTGCATGAATACCATTACAGCCTCTCTCCAGAGCTCTTGATTCCACCTTCTCCTGGAGTTACCGGCTAATTTAAGATAACCCGTTTTGACCACTGCCTGTCTTTGTAGCTTTGGGACTGATCCTCTGAGTGACGTGGACCAGATTATCTAAAATATATACCCTTTGGAACAAGATCTGCACCGCCGAGACAAAGAAGTTAAAGAGAATTTCGAATAAGGGCAAAAATGCCTTTGGTATTTTAGTTTAAACATGAAAAAATAAACGCAGCAACAGACTGAGGGATATAGTGAAAGAAGAAGAGTGCTGTCAGTTCTCCATGGATATCAAGGGGCTTATATCTTTACTTTTCTGCAATGTGAACCGATTGTATTCACAGGAGGGGGGAAAAACCTTACCTCCCCTGCAGGATGACAAGTAGAAAGACAGACTGGCAGCACCGCAGGTCAGTGTCTGCAAAAACAGAGGGCAAGTCAGTTTCTTGAAAAGGCTCCAAAATATTTACACTCATTCAAATCTCAAAGACCAAGTCATAAAGATGTTGCACTTCCAAATGCAAGTATATTAATGACGCTGTCACGAAGAACAAAACCAACTCATGGTCGAGAAATTCAAACCCCTGAAAAAATTGCAGCCTGACCACAACTGTGTGCGATGCTGAGGCAAAAGAGTGCTCTCGTGCACACTCCCAGCCTTTCTCAAAATAACAAACAAAATGACACCGCTCACATCAAACAACATGCAGAAATGCAAAATAATAATAATTTTAAAAAAAGAAAAAGCAATGGCTGCCATCTGAGGGAAGGTAAACAGAATTAAAGCATTACAGCAGCTCTCAGAGATGAAGGATTGTTCTTCAGGAGCGTTTTCAGATGAGAGGAGCAGGCCACGTGGCTGGGCTGATTTAGCACCTCAATCTCATACAAGAGGGGTCACTTTTCTCGCCGGAAGATGACTTACGAGGCTGCAGCTGCCGTTTTCATTTCTATTATACTGTGAGGGATGGTGGCCAAAGTTTCCCTCTACCTGTTGTGAGAGCAGGAGCTAGAGCTCGCTGAAGGACAAGCCCCCGCTTGTGTCAAAAGGGCCGTTTCTGTGTGGCAATGTCACGTTCTCCACAAGGATCATGGTGACTGTTCGCTAAGTCTTCAATTACCACTGCAATCTACCGTAAGCTGAGCTTTCTGAGGTTTGAAAAGCAATGTTGATGAATGGGAGATATTTTGGGTGGGGGGACATGGCAAAGACGGAACCATAATGGATGAGATTCATCCAGAGGGGCCATCAGTGTCCTGCAGTGTCTGAGGATAATTTGTATTGATGTGTTCTTCTCTATGTGGTGTTTGTATCTGCTTCCTGGGCAGGTTTCCCCGCAGTCTGGAAACATTTACAAAGAGGAGTCTGTCCCAACTGGTGACCTGTCCAGAGTTAATTCCCTCCACTCCACCGCTAAGTGATGGGGTAGGATAACTAATGAGAAAGACTTCTAAATGCCCGAGACCCAGGAAGCAGTCGTCTCTAATGATAAATGGATGGAGGATTTCCCACACTAAAGCGGGGCTGCAGAGTAAACCAGCAGCTTGGGCTTACTAGAGGACACTACTGAACAGTTGAATATAATCACTGGATCCCCGATGGAGAAAAGAGGATTCTGTCTCTAATTATATCACGGAACAACACCCAAGGATTTTTGTGTTGCTGGTATTTTATTTTGAGGGGGGTTTTTTTCATGAGAAAAAATCGATCATGCTCAATCATGCTTGATCTCCATGGGCTCCAAATCCGTGACCTCGGATTTGGACACCGACACAGCCAATGAAAATGTGGGGTCCCTCTGGGGTGCCGGCTCATCCTTCACCATTTCAATTGAATCATCCGTCAGTCAAAGATGAACCTTCCGAAAACAAAGAGATCCACTCCACCCATAAATACATTGACACTTCAGTCCCCCCCCCAACCCCCCCACCCCCCCACCCCAGGTGCAGGACTATACCCAGGACTCACCTGCTATACTGCGGGCACAGTTGGTGAGCTAATTGACAGTTGTGATTTATTTTTCACCAGAGATCATGAAACTTGACGGTAAATATATAGCAACCTTGGAAAAGAAGGGTCCCCGAGTAGAGGGGCCTTCACGCCACCATTCCTATGTGTCTTACAATCGAGTGAAAACACTACATGGACAATAGGTAGAATGTCAATGCTACCGTTTGATTTTGATGAGCAAACTTTTGTGTAAATGGTGCCTGAGTATCTGAAAAGTACTTACATAAAGAAATGTTGTTGGTAATCTTGCATGTATACCAAGTTAATCAAAAGATAAACTCCAAACCAAACACACGGTGAATGCAGAACTTTGCCAAGCAAATTGAAACTTACTCCCATAGTATAGTAAATGTATAGCCAGTAGGAATACAAGCTGCCAACCTCCCTCCCATAGTAGGTTGCTTGGACTATGATCTTTGGAAGATCAAAGGTGAAGGTCCCTCCGGAAAACTGGAATAGTGAGAAAATTGAATTATCTGTTCCTTGGACCATTTAAATTTGAAATTTAGAATCTGTTAATAACTTTCCAAGTTAATTTTCTCACAGTCCGACAGTTATATGATGTCCATAGCGGAGGTACTTATCCAAATTTCATTAAGCACATTTAAAATGAATCATTGGTGTTTTTAGGACCAAAAGGAAAAATGCTCATGCAAGAAATAGTTCACCAAGAGATAAAAATCCTTTTAAATAAATAAGCACTTTGAAATATGGCACAAACATGTTGCGGGCTTTTTCCAGTATCTGGACAACTGCAAAATAAACTCTTTTTCTCATAGTTGCATGAAGAGGCATGAGAAGTGTATCTGATGCAGCCATGAGTTACAAAAATGAAGATGTATGTTTTATCGTCTTCGATTAAACTCAGTCACAAGAAAAGCACTTATTCAAGTTCATTTGTGTGTGATGATACTGTGGATAGCGCAGAGACATTCGGCGGGGGGCATGAAATGAAAAGTGAAATCAGTTTTCAACTGCTTTGAGCGGTGAGTCAAAGAATGGAGAATGACAGAACCCATTATATCAGCAGCGAGTGAAAAACACTTTGTGGCTGCACGAGCATGGCGAGGAGAGAGAGAGAGAGAAAAAAGAGAGGGAGAGATAAGTGGAGGGGAGAAAATGAGCACCGTGTTTGTGTCTGATTGAGTTCTGATGAATCATAAGGAAACAAAGCAATAACAACAGGAAGAGTGGGGGAAATTAAAATGATCAATACAACGGGGCGTGCCAATGGCTGCGGAGAAGTGAAGGCTGAACAAACCAAAGAGCTCCACTGCAGACAAAAATAAGACGGCACTTTCCTCCCATTAGCAGGGAGAATTAATTAGGACTCCATTGACGCACAGTGTAGCAAGACAAATATAATTACATGACATGATGATGAGTTTGTCTCCTTCCTGCTCCTTTTGGAACTCGGGGGCTGACAAACAGCTTTAACCAGAAACCACGAGGAAGACAGAAAACATGGCTGTCATTGTTATTTAGCAAAAATGTCTCTGCAGCCCGTCCGTTGGTCTGGCATCATAAAGCAAATATAGCAGCATGTACTTTTCATTTGGCTCAGACTGCAAATGCTAACCTTCTGTGAGTCACGTTTACCATCTGTGGCCCTTTAGACGTCACACATGTATGCAAAGGGCTTTGATTTAGTGCAACAGTCTCTAAATTGAGTTTGTCTGACATACTGGAAAGACAGCCAGGCAAAACCCACAGGAAGAGGGCTGTCACAAAGTCTGCATGGTGCTGTCGGTGAGAAAGGATTATCTTTTATCTCATGCGAGTGAACGCTGAACCACAGCTGCGGGATACGTACTGAATTCGCACAGCTGCGACTCTTTATTGGTCAGAGTGGAGCACTTTTCAGCATGCACAGCGATGAGAATAGAGTTCAAACCATGATGCTCTAGGTAGTAAGAGTGAGCACAAGGTGGAACTATGTGTTTCAATGATTCGTGTCTAACATGTTTGACATTCAGAATCTGCAACGGCCTGCTCACTCACGTGCAGATGTTAAAACACTACAGTGCACCTGAGGCAGGGAGGAGACAGCCAATGCTCATTTTCAGCTGACAGGCACCTAAAATCTGTCTCATCACTTAGATTGTCATCGGATTTGTGAATTCCTTTCAGCCTCTACATAGTAAATATAGATATAAAATTTATTTATTTGTTTTTTAAAAAAGCAATGTAAAATATACTGTAAATAAATATACAATAAGAAAATAAGCAAATGTGACAAAATGAATTATCAAGCTGCCACACCAGATGTCGATTAGCACGGAGGCATTGATAAATTCCACGATGTGCAAAATTGCAAGATGCGAAAAACAAAAGGTTGAGAATCATATTAGAAGCTCTTTCAATATGTTTATTTTCAAGTTATTGAAGTTTCAACTTCATCTATAAACTGTTATGATCAAAAGAGTCTTGAGACACTTTACAGAAACCGTGGCAGGAAAAACTCCCTATTAACAGGAAGAAACCTTGTGCAGGACCCAGACTCATATCAAATCAAATCAATCTTTATTTATATAGCGTCTTTTACAATCAAAATTGTTTCAAGGTGCTTTCCAGAATCCCAGGGCCTAACCTCAGACAAGCAACAGTGGCAAGGAAAAACTCCCCTTTAACAGGAAGAAACCTTAAGCAGGACCAGGCTCATGTAGGGGGACCCTCCTGCTGATGGCCGGCTGGGTAAAGAGAGAGGAGAGGAGAGGAGAGGAGAGGAGAGGAGGAGAGGAGAGGAGAGGAGAGGAGAGGAGAGGAGAGGAGAGGAGAGGAGAGATCATTATTATTTCAATTGTAAAGACCCTGTAAGATGTTTAGCATAAATGTTGCCATTTGCATTCTTCCAGCCTTAGCTCAGAGCTGTCCCCAGTGGCAGGTAACAAATTCATGTTGCAAAAGGCTGAATCACACAGGCGCACACGAGGTACACACTCCACTGCACACCTCTGTGTCTCCAGACATCCAAAGTTTAGGCGAGCGGCGTCACGCTTCGAGGAGTTTTAAATGGTGTGAATTTCCATCTCTCCCCTCAATCTGATCCCCACTTGAACAATGCACGTCGTGTCCTCCGTGCATGAAAGGATTTCAGATGAATGCTACACCTGCTCCCAGCTTATCAGAGCCACAAACATGTCTTTTCTGCTGCCTGGTTCAAGGTTCCAGAAGCAGGACCCTCATCATTCACCACTGCTGGCAGAGAGTGCAGCCATTTCTTTTACACTAGACATGCAGGAGGAACCTGCCCCAGATTGGTGCCGCCTGATCAGGCTACTGTGTGGACTGTGATTCGGCCATTTTTTAGGGGAGTGCATCAATCACAGGTTATGTCTCTGAGAGCAGTTTCAGAATTGAGCTGCTATCTGGCCATTGGGCAGAGAGATACAACTTAGCAGTTGAGTTGCATTGCAGTACACTAACATCGTCAGAAAGGGTAATTTTAGGCTTAAATCTTGCAACGCAGAAGTTTAATCTGTTGGCTGGGTGGTTCATTGACAGCACAAAGACAAGTGGAGAACAGTAAAGATTATTATATTTCACATTATAATTCACTTTCATTCAATCCATATGATGGGAAAAAAAATCTGGTTACTATCTGGTTTGGAGATCTGCATTATGAAGTGTAAAAGCTCTAACGTTGGTTGCAATGCCAGTATATGGCTGGGTAACTGCAGCATAAAAAATTGAAGCATCTTTGATCAAGATTGTGAGGTTTTATGATTGGGTCATCCCTTTTGAATGGTCAAGGATAGTTAGAAACGTGCCACAAAAATACAGCATTGACCATCAGCAAAAGGGTCCCCCTACATGAGCCTGGTCCTGCTCAAGGTTTCTTCCTGTTAAAGGGGAGTTTTTCCTTGCCACTATTGCTTGTTGGGGGTCAGGCCCTGGGATTCTGGAAAGCGCCTAGAAACAATTCTGGTTTAACAGACGCTATATAAATAAAGATTTGAAATGAACTGAAGAAGCCTTCTGGATAGAAGGCGAAACGCCTTCAAAAGAGAAGAAAAACCGTCCAGTTGACAAAGAAAACTACCTTGGATACAGCATTGATAAATTCTGCGCATTGACTGTTACTATCATGTGTCACGTTGACCTGAAGAAAAGGAAAGGACGCCACTACAATCAGTCAATGCTACTTCCTTATCAGAGTGAAACGACGGGTAATTCAAGACCGTGGGTGGTTTGGCCAAGCTGTGATTGCAGAAGAATGCCTTTGGATGCATCTGCCAGGGGAAGGCAATGCAGCCAGCGAAGTGTGCCAGCCCACGTGGTGCTGAGTGATGAGATCCACGTCCGGAGGTCTGTGCAAGCAGGACCCTCAGTGGACAGCTTTCATTTATGTTGAAGTAAATACAAAGGTAACTGCAAGAAGAACTACAGCACAGGGCAACATGTTCACAAAACCCATAACCCATGCATTTAGAATGTGCTCAAAGGTTCAGAGGTCAGCCGCAGGCCAAGGTCCACTGCCTGCTGCAACAGCTCGGCTTTCTCTCATCAGTCGAACTGCCAACTAGCACATCTGTTCTCTGACCGATGGATAAATCATTCCAACATACATTCAGTATCAAGTTGTGAGTGCAATGCTTATTATTACCTCCAGTGTCATCTTTGTTGCTTTGCTTTTTATACTGTATTGAAATCTTTTGTGAGTACACACTCATCTCAGACAATGACACCAAAGAAAATCTGTGGAATAAACAGGCAGATGTAGAATATCTAAAAAGATATTTCCCTTGCAAGATGCCATTTGAAGCAAGTGCTTCAATTACAGTTTACGGCGTGATATGATGACCTCTTAAGACCCCTTTTTTTACTCCTAACTTAATTATAGAGACTTCTAATGAAACTGAAAGCAACAAAATTGCTGCTAACCTTATCTTGGTGCAAAGAAGACAGTGGCGAAGGCAATTTAATTAGATCGGATTTGGGCCACAAATGTCAACAATGGAGGGAAGGGAAATCACTTAACACTTTAGCAGCTCTTTTCTCCTCCGTGATGTACTAGAACGTTGCTGCAGGGTGCAGAGGCTGGTCTTAATGTTGGAAGATTTGTTTTTCATTATGTTTCTCAACAAAAAAAGGCTAATCATTGATAATCACAACAAGCCCCGAATCCCTCTGGGGCCTTCACACTGATGCTCGCTTTTCCATGCCATTCACTATGCGCCACATGTTTCCCAACAAGACTGCCATCTGTTTCAAAGCAGCGGAAATTCAGAGGCACTTGGAAGGACATCTCTTAAACAATATACGACTGTTTCCTCATTACAAAAGTCCACAGTAAGATGTGAGCATGCGTTTTTAACCAGTAACACCTCCACAAGTTTTATTTTCAGAATGTGTTTGTTTTGTACTTTCTATCTAGGAACGTCTTTAACCCTGAAATGTGGGCGTAAAAAAAAGGTGCCTTAGGACATTTAAGATGTTGATTTGCTAGCTCAAGCTTTTATAGATTTTAAAGTTCTAAGCCTTTTCACATCATATTGCGAATGAGACAGTGTCACAATCAGAAGTATCAGCAGAACATGAAACTACCAGTCAGTGATGTTCTTGCGGCACTATAGCCAGTCTATTTTTACTCTCTTCCTCAGCCTTGTCTGCAGTGTGGAAAAATCAGCAGGAGATCCTTTAGGTCCAGTTAGCTACCAGGTGAGGCCTTCGTGGACTAGTTTGTCTACAGAGAGCAGGACTCAGGTTTGGAGCCAGTGCGTCACACTGCCAGCTTCCCTTCTTCCCACAATGCATCCTGGTGCCACGTGTTCCCTAGTTAAGTGACATAGACGCATGTGGCTATCCGTGATTTACAAGAAATTGTGATTCCTCAGTGAGGAATCCTTACACCCAGGCCCCTTGGCATTGGTGTTTTTTGTCAAATAGCAGCACCATGACTGGCACCTAGATAAATGAAATAAAGTCATAAACTAGTTGCATGTATATCTAAGAAAAGTCATGAAAAAAATATCTTATTATAAGCTCATAATTTATGAGAAAAAAAAGATATCCTGCATCCCCTATATAAATAACCGTCACGATCGTTACCAGCAGTGATGATGTGTGTGTGTGTGTGTGTGTGTGTGTGTGTGTGTGTGTGTGTGTGTGTGTGCGCAGCCTGTGGTCACCCTGCCATGCTGGCTTGCTACTCAATAGTTTCAGAACCTCTGTATTTGTCCAAGTGGAATTTCCTTCCATCTGCGGCATGGACTTGGCAGAATTCCTTCTCCAAATGGAGAGTGTCAGCAGGGAGATGCACAACAGTGCATCCATCAATACCTGGTGTGCATGTCCTCACCGCCTTATCAGGGATGGGAAGACGAAAAAACATTCCAATGCTCGAGAAGCCGCCGTGCATGACCCACTGAAATGCAGGTTGCAGATGACAAACGCCTGTCACGGCCGGCAGTCACCTACTCTATGCTCAGCATTTGCAAATGTCTCTTTTGAAAGGAAAAGACAAAGATGGAACCTTCTCTCTTGAGGCAGGACCGCGATGCCCTCCCAGCCCTGATGGGATGCATGTGCATCCCATCAGGGCTGGGAGGGCATGGGAAAAGGCGGCTCATCGGCTTTGTGCAAATTTATAGAGTATTTATTTGCTCGCCGTAAAACCATATTGGATTTCTACAGAGCTGATAAAGCCAAAGGTGCTTTTGTGTCATTTCTCACCATAAGTTTAATATGGTGACAGCAAGAGACAAATTAAGGGGTGGGGACGAGGTGTGGGGTGATAATTGCGGATAGGCAAGAGTGAGCAGCGGCTGAAATATGTGCTTAGAAAACATATTAGCAAACAGGCTTTTTCCCATTGTCTGTTCTCTGTGACCTGAACTGTCAAGCACATTGATTCAAGGCAGCAAAGTTCTCCCAACAATGTTCTGGACTAAATGCTGGGGGGTGGGATCATGAGCATAGACCTTTGATGCTGTGATGAAGTAACTGTACACATTAAGAGCTACCAAACACTATTTTGCCAAATTTTCTTGCAGTATTTTTTTGTGTTTTTCCTGAACTTCCAAAGCTGCTTATTAACATAATTTTGTATTACATTGCTATCCTAATAATGCATAGAATTTAACGTTTTCTCAAAATGTTAATAATTGGAGGAAGGCGAAACATTGGTTTTACTATCTTTTAATGGCCGCTATAGGCGATTGCATTAAAGGCATGGACACGTAAACATGGTGGTAAGGGGGCTTTCATTGCTCATAATGAATTATATGGTTGGTTGTTTTACACTGGAACTAAAACATGGTAAATGATTACTCAAAGAGTTTCGCTGACTATAATTACATGCTTCTATCTCATTATGAAAAATATGTGTTTTTTTGTTATTTTTTAAGTGTTGAGCATGGCTGTACTATAAACATGAACAGATTATCAACAGAGACTGCAAATGAATGTGTGTTTGCTCATCACCTTAAAAGACTTTCTGGTGTGGTTTCGGACACCAGGATGCCGACAGTAGAAATTGGGGCATAGGTTGGAACTGGGAAGTGGGGAGTTTTCAAACCTGTTAAAAATCTAGATATCTCATACTAAGATCTGTTCCAATACCACATTGAAGTACTCATACTCTTAAATATATTCCAGTCCTCTGTTCACACTCTGGAAGAGCAGCCACATCCAGCTGTGCGGATATTACAAGTTCAACAACCCAGCTGAGTAGAGCCGAGTTCCGCCTGTGTCTTGCTAAATTTTTGAGAGTAGAGGTGAAGAATTGTGTTTTTGACATCAGCAACTTATAAAAACAACCAAGGCAGATTTCGAAGAGTTTGATTGCAGCAGATCACTGCGGCTCCGCAGCAAACTATGGAGGGGAGGAAATGTCCGTCACCACAGTGCTGAAACTGCAAAAAATGCACATTAACATCCCGTTCCTGGGCATTTGAGTGTTCAGCTGCACCACTGACATATGGAGCTGTGTTGGCTTACTTGTGGTCCCCAGAGTCTCTAAGGGTAGAATGGGGGACCGAGCATTTAGCTACCAGGCTCCCCTGCTGTGGAACCAGCTCCCTGTCCAGGTATGGAAGGCTGACTCCATCTCTACTTTTAAGATTAGACTTAAAACCTACCTCTTTGAAAAAGCTTATTATCACTAATTCTGTAGTTCCAGTTATTATCATAGACAGACAAATAATCATACTTAGGGGGTTGTCTAATTATTAGGTTAACATCTTAGTTATGCAGCTATAGGCCGAGGCTGCCGGGGTCCACAAACATGATCACCTGACAGGCCTCTCATCTCCTGTCCTGTCCTGTCCTGTCCTGTCCTGTCCTGTCCTGTCCCCTCCTCTCCTCCTCACTGAGTAGATCAGTGATTATGTTATTTCTTGTGTAATTTGTCGCCCCCCCCCCCCCCTATCATCTACAGGTATTGCCACCTTTATAGCTGTATGCTGACCTGCTGACATCCAACCCTGCTGACCCACTCAACTCCTACACCAGCAGTTTGTTATAAATAATGTATTTCCCTGATCTCTGCCTATTCTCTCCTCTACCTGTCCCTCCCCTTCTCCTCTCTCTCTACCCAGCCGGCCATCAGCAGGTGGGTCCCCCTACAAGAGCCTGATCCAGCTCAAGGTTTCTTCCTGTTAAAGGGGAGTTTTTCCTTGCCACTGTTGCTTGTTGGGGGATCAGGCCCTGGGATTCTGTAAAGCACCTAGAGACAAATTTGATTGTAACAGACACTATATAAATAAAGGTTGATTTGATTTGATTTGATTTGCCCAGGCAAAGTCACTTCAGCGGTCATACTTCAGCCATGCTGTTGCAGGCTTCTGTTTCAAGTTGTTCTACCAGCAAGTAGAATAAAGACAACAGCCTGTATATTTACTTTAACTTTTTTACTAATTGTCTTTTCCTTCATGTTCCATTCAAAAGAAGCTGTATCAATGAAAGTAAAGTCCTCTAATGGCTCTTCCACAAGTACCTACTCGGCACAACTCGACTCAACACAGTATGGTTCACAGGCTTTTCAGTTAGCAGTAATTACATGTATACACCTACTCAACCTGGGGTTCCAAGTACGCTGTTAATGCAGGTCACCACAGATGGCAGCTCGGAGGCAGCTCAATCAAATGGATGCTGTCTATGGCAACGAGCGGTGAACACCGTCACAGAGAGATGCCTCGTCTCTACCATGGAAACCTTGATAGAGGGTTGTGAGTGTAAGTCACTTTACGCATGTTTTACATTACGTATTCTATCTGTGTCAAGCTCATTTTGAACAAATAAACATAGGCTATTTTGAAAGTAATGCCATTGTTTCCTGTATGCACAAAATTAGCCAGCTAGGTAGCCACCAATGCTAACACTGTCCTTTTCATTCAAGGATTGTGACAATAAAAGACTAGAGATGCTAAATTAGCAAGGCTTTATGTGTAAATGAAGGTACAGGCAGAAAACTCAGATTTTTCATGTGTGATTGGACTGTACCAGGTCCCCCCACAGGTTCTGTGAATTAACATCTTGGCAATGTTCTCAAGTTTCTCCGCAGGTGTTCAATTATTTAAAACAGTCCTTTCCAACTGAGCCATGTCAGGGAGGGGGAAAGGAAAAGAAACAGACTGCTGGAGCCAGTCAGCTACTTGGCCCTCCTTAGCAATGAAATTTAAGGAGAGATAAAATCTGAAAAATAACGGTCAAACAGCACAAAGCAGTTGGGAACATTGAGGGAAAAAGATTAAAGATTAACTCTAAACACATGAATTATGTAATAACATACTGTGAGTGGCATTTGCTAAGACTGCTCTCACTTTGCATCTGTCCATCCATCCATCCATCCATCCATCCATCCATCCCTCCATCTGTCTATCCATCCATCCATCTGTCTATCCATCCATCCAATCCATCTAACTTTCTGACCAACAGACCACAGCATGTTAGGTCAGGTCACAGCTGCTCCACCACCATCATACTCAGCACTGGTGTGCCACAAGGCTGTGTGCTGAGCCCATTCCTCTACTCTCTTCATCAATGACTGCAGACCTGTACATGGATCCAACTCCATGATCAAGTTTGCAGACGACACCACAGTGATTGGTCTCATCAGCAACAACGATGAGACGGCCTACAGAGCAGAGGTAGAGCGCCTGACCACATGGTGTGCCGACAATAACCTGCTCCTCAACACCAGCAAGACCAAGTAGCTCATAGTGGACTTCAGGAAGGCAAGAGGAGGCACACATCACCCCATCCACATCAACGGGATGGCCATCAAGCGTGTCTCCTGCTTCAAGTTAAGTGACCCACATCTCAAAGGCCCTTTTCTGGACCACAAACCAGTGCCTCTTCTTCCTGAGGACACTTAGGAATAACCAGCTATCGTTGGCTGTCATGGTGAACTTCTATTGCACAGCAATAGAAAGTATCCTAACGACAGTCTGGTATGGGAACTGCCCAACGCATCACAAGGACTCCACTTCCTGCCATCGCAGATGTCCAGAGGAAGCGCTGCCTGCATTGAGCATGCAGCATCCTTAGGGACTCCTCCCACCCCGCCCACACTTTTTTCCCTCCTGCCCTCTGGGAGGTGCTACAGAACCCTCAGAACACGGACCAGAAGACTGAGGAACAGCTTCTTCCCCAGAGCTGTGTCCCTGCTGACTCTCTCACACACATCTCACTACAATACAGCAGTTTACACAATAACTCACTAGCTTAGTAACCAACATAGCTACTGTTTAAACTTATTTTGCACACTCGTGCACTTTAACATCTGCACATCCCTAATTTATCATTTGCACATTTCCTCTAGCTTTACGTAAATAGTTTCTGCACTTATAGTTTAAGGCATTTAATGTAAATACCCATCTGTAAAATATGTCCATAGTTAAACTTGTAAACTATTGTAACAATATAAACCGCACCTATTGTATTTATTAACTCATTATATCTGAACTTGCTGCTTCCTTTGCACTTCTGGTTAGATGCAAAACTGCATTTTGTTGCTCTGTACATGTACATGTGCAATAACAATAAAGTTGAATCTAATCTAATCTAATCTAATCTAATCTAATCTAATCTAATCTAATCTATCATCCATCCATCCATCCATCCATCTTTTAGTAACAGGCACAACCTTACACCAGGGCAAGTTGGAGAATGCAGCCAAACTAAAGTTTATGTTTTTGGATGGTGGAAGATAACCAAAAACCATGGATTTGGTCAACACTCTTCTTCATTAGCAGACTTAGGTGGAAATTAGAGAATAGGTGGGTCACTTATAACAGAGGGCAGGATGCACCAATGTCAGCTCCAGAGGGCTGAGACCTGTCCCGCTCCTCTGTGACCACCACTTCCTGGAGATAGAAGACCACACCAACAGGTTGCCCTATAGGAACAGTTGCGAGTGCCCATCACATTTTCTGCAGATGCATGATAAATCTCTGATGTGCATGCTACATCACCTCCTCCTTTAATTTTAAAAGTAATTTAAAAAAAAGTCACTGCGGTATTCTAATAAGCTATCCCAAGATTCATCCTGCACAGACGAGGTCACACGACTGAGGGCTCCAGCACTTGATGGTAGGCAGCCAGGGGAAAAAAGAGGTGTGTTAATGCACTTCTGAAACAGCTGCTGCATGGCTCACATTCTGATATGAGCATTCCATTTCACATGCTAAGCTATGTTAAGAAGACTAAAGAGCATATTTTAAGCCCTCTTTCTTTGCCCATCTCAGTATGGAAAAGAGTTGTCAGCATTCCGCCACTGGCTTGACGTAACAAGTCCTCTCCCTCAGTCCTGATCAACCTCGAAGGACTGACAGAGTGACTGATGACCCACGTCAGTCCCTCAGCCTAGCATTCCTGTGCCAGAGGGAAGGAAAGAACTGGGGGGAGAGCGGAAAGACTGCTATAAACCAGCGTGACAGAATTTCAAATGGCGAGTTGAGAAAGACAGGGATGGGTGGAAACATGCATTCTGATTTTTTTCTGTCACACTTGAAGCAATAGGGTTCCTTTCACACACTGTTCAGGGTAATGAGGGGAGAGAGAATGAGACAAGAGAAGGGCAGCCACGGGTAACTGTTCTGTATCTGTCATTCTGATCTGACACTCAGCATGATGCACTGGTGCAGCCTCCACCTTTCTGCCTGCCGGGAACCAAACGGCTGCAGGTATTGTCTGTCCAAGTGACCTTTAGGGCCACACAGGCGCTCTTGCGGGCGTCTAGATGCCCACTGCAAAACAAAGCAGGAGAGAATTCATACCCTATGCACAAGAGATACATGTTTTACCTCAGTATTTAAAAGAAAGTGTGTGCCATGCGACATGTGCCTGTTTAACAGTGAGTGAAACACACACTTGTCATCATTAAGACTTCATGAGTCTGGACTTTTAATGACTACTGTTGTGTTTTAATGCAGTTCGAAGCTAGTTTGTAATCTACTTATCTACTACTATCTAAAAATGTTCTGATTCAAAGCCTATAATTGTTTGGGTTTTTTTTTAAATGAATACTTTGCGCCGCTGGAGCCAATCAGTATTTATTTTTCAAACTAGCTATAATATTGAAAATGATCCATTTTTTGTCAGTTTAATATGTAGACTATTAACTATAACATTAGTTTTGTTTTTACGTGTACTCATAGCTAGAATATTTCATTTTGATAAAAAATGTATAGTAACAGGCAGGTTTTTTTTGCTTTTATAGTTTCCCAGTTTGTTAGCTGGGGGGGTTGTAGTTGGAACACCATCTTCATGCACTTGTTCTCCATCACTAATTGCTCACCAACTACTTGACTGCAATGCTGTTGCAGGTGGAAACTGAAGCACTCATGGAATGTACAGATGATTAAGAAGTGAGCAGACTGAGGAACAAGGAAGCAGGTGTAAATAATAAAAAACAGGCACGGCTGACCTACTGAAACATTCTTTGTTTTTGACTTTTAGATTTTTCCCTTGAAAATAGTGCCAAGGCCGCCATCATTCCCTCTTTTTGTGTTTCCTCTGCCACGGTGTATGTTGTGTTTTCCAGACATTGCTATTTTTCTGTCGGAACACATGTGATTTCTGACTGGCAGGACGAGATTGGAAGACAGAATCAAGATGTGTGGTGTGTGTTGACATTATCGGCGCACAACACACACAGTATGATCAAAACCGTTTAATGCCAGACAGGGGTCCTTTAATGGATTTCTTTATCTCCATGTGCAGGGTATCAGATAAAAAACATTCTTAAAATTTAGAAAAGCCTTATGCCACTTTACACATTCTTTTGATTTATGCTGCCTGCAAACTGTTTAAATCCACAAAGCAAGGCTGCCACATACAGTCAAACTCTAAATGGCTAAACTTTCGTGAATACATTGTCTTCAGGGATCAGAAGAAAGCGGGAAAACCATCGGAAAAAAATAATACCGGCGTCACACCCAGCACATCCCACATATCATCTCAGCCAAACGTGATATTTGCATACATCCATATGCATGAAAACGCCCTTACAGTGTCACACTATGCATGTGCATTGTTCTGCACAATCAAGCTCAACTGTGTAGGAAAGCATTTTGTTGACCAGTGGGACCCTTCAAAATAAAAATGCCCCACTATAAGATGATTGAACTGTCCAAACACGGACACAAAGATTCACATCTGATTAAAGAGAAATTATTGAGGCTGTATAATCAAATGGGAAGCCCACTATGATGTATATTCCAACCAAAAGGAGCACAAGTGTTGTATGTACAGAGGTCATGTTTTCAGGCAATTTTCCTTTTTTTACATCAGGTTTGAAATGGTTGCCCACCTTGACACTAGAGTCCTGTGGTAAATTCAACTGATCAGACATGATTTGGAGAGCTGTAGACCTGTCTGTTCAAGGTCTTAGCTGGCTGCATATCAATCCAAGTTATGAGGTGGGAGGAACTGCCTCCAGGGCTCAGAGAGGACTGTATCAGAGCTGAGACCTGGGAAAGGTTCTGCGGAAGGTTCACTTGAAAACGGTGGCATTCTGAAATGAAGAAGTTTGGAACCACCAGGGCTGATGTTAAGGGAGAAACTTCATCTAAAACCAATGTTCACTCTGGCTGGGCTCCAGGAATCCCAGTTCTACAGGGACAATTATCCACTCCACCGAGAGCTTTAGGACAGAGGGGGCAAAGAAATGTACTCAGAAATGGACACCAATGAAAGAAAGAAAAAATAAATAAAATCTCTGCAGGAACCCAGAATCATCTGCGTCTGCTCACATGACAAACCCAAATCCAACATGTAATAAGATGACATTGGTATAAATAAAAAGGTGTGTGTGTGTGCATGTGTGTCAGACACAGACATAAAGGGGTGGCTGACCTTAAATGAATAAGGCCAAAGTCTCGGCTTAACGCCAACAGCTCATCACTCGGAACCCACTTACGCAGAACTGTGGCGTGCCAGCCCGTGTCTTTCACACCTGAGCATTTAGCATTAGAACACATTCATTCATCATTGAGCTCTGACACGCTGGCAAGAATTCCAGCTGGTGTGGAAATCCTCATACTTAAGGGGATTATGCCTGAGCTAATGATAACACCATCAAGGGGATGTAACATTTCTGCCTTGCGTATCACGCATTTAATGTTGGAACTGCGTCAGTTTTGATTGAAAGTCAACACGGAACTGTGAAGTTTCCCACCAGACACCTGACACATTCGCTCCCCCGTTAGCGTCGCGTCAGTGTCGATGGCAGCGCAAAAGGTCTGTAATGTCTGACGAGCACACAGCCTGCGTAATCAATCTGTGATTTAAGAATCAGAACTGACGTTTTCGTCCACGGGCCAGCTGCAGTCAGCTGATGGTGGAGGAAAGAGTCATCTTCTTTTCATATTTATCCTGTTAAAACCAAAACTGAAGGCCAGTTCCTGTTAAAAGACCTTCAAGATTCCATTACTAGCATATTGCAGATGGATGATTTGATAAATGCAACAATAGGGATCGTTGCTGTAGAAACATAACTAGATAATCAAAGTTTTGTCATCACTGATTCCAACTTCAACTATGCCCTTTGCCAGGACCTGATACGAGAAGTAATGGACAGGTAAAAAAAGTGTTGTGCACGTAAAAATGTTAACTCTGTTAAGAACATGAATAATAGAGGTTATTCCTTTCCCAAATATTTTTGTCCCCCCCCCACACCTGTTCAAAGCTCTCAAATAAATAAAATAAAACACAAATAAATATGTCATTATCTAATTACTATTACCGTATTTTCCGGAGTATAAGTTGCACTTTTCTCAGTTTTTTTCAGTTTGTCAGGGGGTGCGACTTGTACTCCGGAGCGACTTATATGTAAAAATAAATACATTATTACAGAATTTCACATGTTCGTTATTTTCACACTGACAACCACAAGAGGGTGGTCTAGGCCTGTGTACCTGTACCTGAGGAACGGGTTCCTTTAGCGACGCAGAAGAGGAAGCGGCGCTTCGTCTATGGGGTGAGACTTGATTGTTTGGTAAACGTGTGCGGATGTTCCTTATTCTATAGTTATCTGAATAACTGTTAATCTGTTACGTTAACAAAGCAGACACATACTCAGTTCGTTATGGGTCATGTATGTGAATGTGTTACATTAGCATACCGTAACCCTATTCAGCCTGTTGCTAATCCATTATTATTTTAAATTGCCTTTTCAAGATGAAATGTATGTTCTTGGTCTCGGATTTTATCAAATAAATTTCCCCCCAAAATGTGACTTATAGTCCAGTGCGACTTATATATCTATTTTTCTTATTTATTATGCATTTTTTGGCTGGTGTGATTTAAACTCCGGAGCAACTTATAGTCCAGAAAATACGGTATTTGATAATAATACAGCTGCACGATATTGTTATTACTAATGGTAGACATAATTTAGCAAATTTCTTCTAAACTTATCAAAAATCACTTTTACATTACATTCATGGTTCAGTTTTGCCAAGTCAAAAAACATTTTTTTCCCTGCTAGAATCTAACATCTAGTACTGAATTCCAGCAGTTTTTCAGCTGGTGCAGACTTGACTTGAGCTAAGAGTTTTTGCATTTAATTGCTAGTCCAGTCACAAACCTGTCAATGCCAACAATGAAAAACTGTTTGAATATAAATAAAGAAATTAGAGCCGTCCGCTGGTTGTACTTGACAGTGGAAAAAGCATTCATAGTAGCCTCGCGGACCTCCTGTCACACCACCTGTCACACTGCGTCCCCCCTGTTTGAAAACCACTCCTTGAACCCACACTGAACCCACAGCCTACTTTATGTTTAAAAAACGTGTCCAGACAAATCAGCATCAGGACTCAGGCTCAGAACTTAATTAATAATCCTGGAAAGAAAGCCAGCAGTGCTGAGTGTGGGAACACTGTGTATGGACACAATCTGCATTATTTGCATGTTAGTGACATTTGTAAGTGGTGAAGAACATCTGTACAGAATCGTTACCATCTAATTAGTTCAACCTGAAGTTCAAGTAAATTTGTGGGGGGTTGCAATTATTTGGAAAGTGTATTCAGCACAGCACACAGATGGCGTGCAGCTCTGCAGCCCTTATCCATGAAGAGTCCACAAAGTTTCAATCTCAGCCAGGGAATAGGAATGAACCGAGAGTCATTAACCTGCACTTGCCAAGCTGGAAAGTTTGGATAGCTTTTTTGAACCACGGCCTGAAGCTGTCTCAGGAGGAGACTGTGGAGGAAGGAACGCCTGATTTAAACCAAGTAAGTTCAGGCAACAACATATGCTGTTAGTCCATACTGAAAACAGTTATTATGGATATACTGTATAAACGGATGTCAACCGCAGTAAGACAACTGTCCTTAATAAAGAACAACAAAATGAATCATCCATAATAATAAGAATGTTTTCTCATTTAATTATTTGTGTTCATTGTTTAATCACCAGAAAGCACATTTCAGACCAGCCTCGGTCTAGTCCCTTTCTCATTTCATGAACCCACACGGTAAAACAAACACTATAAACACTAATTTGTACATTTATATTTGCTGAGGTTGTTAAATGCTTAATGTTGAGCAGCTGGCTAGATTTGAACTGAAGGATGAGGAAGGCTCTGCCGCCTCGGGTTAGCACGGTGCCTATAAACAGTGATCGCCTCACAGAATCTTCTTAGAGGGATTAGTCTGCCTGTTGATATTCTAGACTGTTCGCGTTTACCCCACGAAGAAACAAAATAAAATGACCTCCCCGATGAGCTCTGATCTGTTTAATTCAACCAATAATTAGCTAAAAATGTGATTAATTCAATTGTTTTTGCCAATCTTTTCTGGGTACGGATGCTCAAGGCGGCATTTCCAAGACTAAAATCAGGCCTCAGAACACAGTTTCTTATCTTCGTCTATTGCTCTAGCATGACAAGACAGTCTGATCTCAGATACAGATGAGAACACGTTTAATATTTGCCAACTTTCTCTCCTCTCCTGGTACTGAAATAGAGGTGACAACAAGACATTTCTCCGTGGTGATTTTAGGATTTTAACACTAATAATGGAATTTGTAACACAATAAGGATGATCTGATATACAATAACATACAAGGATATATTTACATTCTACATAGAAAGTACCATAATATGCTTTCTACTAGAAAAGCAAGGACATTTTTGGGAATTGAAGTATTGGTTAGGGTCAGATGTGATGGTTGGGGTTGGGAGCTGGGGAATGAATAATGTCTATAAAGGTCCTCACAAAGATAGAAGTACAAGAATGTGTGTGCTTCTGCCTGTGTAGTTCATATCAAGATGATCAAAAACAGGATGAGACCCAAACAGGGTTTCCAAATCCAAATAAACACACATATCTTAAGTGGTAGCAGCTCTCACAGTTAGGTGTGCTAGTTACAATCCAGCAAGTCAGGTTCGATTGTCATTATTAATTAGCATAATAAAACGGTGCAAAGTATCTTGGAGTATCTGCTGACAACAGCTCACACACGGCAGGCAGTTTATAGCAGCGCAAAACATATTTGTTCTCGGCAGAAAATAAGCAGCTTTAATCATCCGACATCTGAGATTTACGAGTGTCTCCAAATCTACTCTAACATCTTCAGATAAAGCAATTGTTGGGAATTCAAACGATTGCTTATCAAGCCCACTGTAATAATTCCACTCAATCAGGAGAATTTGGATCCTTTATTTGATGACAAAAGGATGAAAAATGATCGACTGTCCGGTAAAGTCGGTGATTCGGTAAAAAGTCCATTCCTAAACATGCTGCTCTTTTTGACCTCCACCTGAAACTGCCTGAGCAGGTGCTGACAGCTACATTTGACGGCTGTGCCGCGGGCAAAGTGTGCGCTGTGTTTCCGGGACAACACTGACGATGCGACACGGCGGGAGTGGATTTATCGTCACTTAACCATCGGAATGACTGACATCAGAGAAACATCTGTATCTGCGGTGATCATAAAGGATCTGCTCAATCACAGGAGCGCCGATTTATGACACAAGCCGTCGCTCCTGCACGGGCCAACAGATGCTCCCGCCGGCGGAGCTGGAAAACGATGCTTCGCTCGCCTTTGCCTACCTCCCCCACCGCTGCCCCATTGAAATGAGATACCGCACCCCATTAGTGCCATTGGTCAGGTATGAAAAGCAGGTGATTTATGGAGTGATATAGCAGTAATCCCCCCCCCATGACTGTGGAGAGAGAGGGGCCTCAGATCTGAAGAATTTACCCCCACCACGCTCTCGCGGATATACAGAGGTGCCTGTAGTTGTAGTTAACCCCCCGCCCCCGCCTCCCGGGTGATCCACACAACAGCATGCTGGGCGTTAATTACTTTCCCATCCCGCACCAACATTTGCCAATCTTTTGCCCGTCCAATTATATCTGCCACCAAATGGAGAGCAGAGGTCAATGGTGAACGAGTGGAAAACTGAGGTGCAGCTCAAGTGAAGGAGGTGGGGACTGAGCCCCGAATGAATGGGGATCAATAAGGGGACAGGGATGAAGGATGGCTCCTGTTATGGCCATTGAGATTGTGGAGCCCTGGGGGTGGGCGAGGAAATGCAATCGCTGCCACATCGGGTCAGATCACAGGTTTGATAACAGACTGCTTTTGGCAGTGTGAAATGAGGCCACAGATCATGGTCCCACAAGGATTAGGACCCCTCCCCTGTTGAGGAATCACTCCCCTGATTGACCCAGTGGAAGTCGAACACTGATTGGCCCACTGACTCCAGAACGCGGCTTCTTACTTAACCGCGTTTGGGATCATCTCTCGTCGTGCCTGGAATAGACCGGCATGGGTCAACGGAGGCACCGGAGTCATTATCTCTTCTTTTTGAAGAGGCAGCTCACACGGACTGATGGAAAACACAAAGCTGAGCACTGTTTTCTGAAGTCGGCTTATGCAAATACAGTAAATGGGTTTCAGGTTGAGGCAGAAGGGAAACAAGAAGTATGAAAACAAGAAGGTGGGGAAAAGCAGAGATTTAGTTTGCTGGAGAGGGAAGCCGCTTAGGCTTTGCACCATGCACCATGCAGAGCCATCTCCCCTCACACCACTGCTGCAATCTCCCGCCTCCACTTCAGGGTCACACTGACCTCTAGCGGTCGACAAGAACACGGAGCTCTTCCAACAGCACAGAAGTAATTTTTTTCCTAACGTAATTTTGTGAGAGAAAATTGATTTTAAATCAGTGACACTGGTCTGGCAGCTCTCTGTCGATGGGATAAACGGCCATGGGGAACAGCCTGTTGTCTACTCAATGTCCCTGCTTTACCATTATCCTCCAATGAGCGACATTTAGCTCTCCCTCACTTAGATCCAATCTTTAGTCAACCCACCTGTCCTCTCTTATTTTTAAGTAAATCGCAAAGGGCTCATTTAGCTATTTAATTAAATCAAAATCAAAATTTACCGCACAACAGAAATCAACATGTATTTTATATGACAAAGTTTTAACAGAAAACACTATTGTACAAAACTGTACGCGCAGCGGTGCCGCTCACATCCCACTAGATGGCGTTCAATACAAGGAAACCTTTAAATCGCGTTACCGTCAGTAAAAGTGACCATAAATAGCAGTCACTTAAAACATCACAACTTCAGTAGTGCACTAGTCCTCTCCGGTAAAGCTATGTCTCGACTAAAACATATTCGAAGCCTTGAGAGGGTTTGGAAGAGGTACGTTGTCTCAGCAAGCTGCCCTATTATCATCAAAGAAAAAGGGGAAATGTGGATTATTACTATGCTGGAATGGGATGGCTGTTGGAGTGATTTGCTGATCAACTAGGAGCAGGGCGCCCTATATGTGTTCATTCCTTTAACACCCCGAGGTGTCATTATTGTTGGAGGCCACATCAGGACCTTTTCACCTTTCTGGATGTCTGGTCGACAGTACTGCGGGGCCACTTGAACAGCAGGTCACAGTTGTCTCACACTCAGCCTTCAGTGACTTTTTACTGTCCCACATAAATTGTTCATCAAATAAAGACTCGGAACAAACATCTGCATAACTGGGACTTGCTGCAACAAACAAGCCAAAAGCTAATTGCTAATGCTAAGGACGACGCAGCGTTCGATAAGTCCGTGAACTATTGATCAGTTCCATCTTTACATGCGAAATGATTCTATACTGTAAAAACTGTTGCCGAGATCTCCTAAATTCCTCCAGCTGATTACATTCTGTGAACGCACAGCGAAACCTTATCAGTCAAAATGATATCATCGTTTTCTTTTCTCCTTCTGTTTCACTCGCTGACATTTCTTGGCATATTTCATAATTTGCTTGATCTTTCACACTTACAGTATTACTGGCAAGAAGATGTTTGTTTCAAGTTCCTGTTAAAAACAAAATTCTGTTACACCATAATGGCCATGCTCCCATTGCAAACACAACTCCTGAAGGCTAGCTGTTTAATTCCCATCTTTCCACAAGCTGACAAAAAAGAAGGGATTATTCTTATCTGAGCAGCTGAGAGAATGAATTCGACAATGCCAACTGCATGTGAGGACCTGACTATTAACTCCTGTTCCAGGCAGACCCTGGAGGAGCCGTGAGCAGAATTCCGGAGTGGACTTGAGTGTAACAAAAAACTGCTTCTCCAGGGTTTTCTCCTCTACTTTGGGGATTCACTGTGACAACCTTGGCCCATTAATTCCTGCCTTTGCACTTTAGTGAAGAACTGTCCAGATAAACCAGCCTCGGTGAAAAACCTCCTTTATTAGTCCCTGAGAGTCCCAGATGTTCCTGCTTCTGCATTCAGAAAGTGCAGCACTCTTCCTGAGCCTAAAAACCAAGAACAGTGGTTGCAAATGTGAGACATCCAAAAACTAAACCTGATAAACAAGACCTGATTGCAGAACCAACGCTCCCTGCAAGAGGTCAGTGCCACACTGCAGAGAAGCTGCCATCGAAAGACAAGTCGGACTACAATCAGAGCTCTGCAGAGCTCTGCGCCTGCAGAGAATTCCCTGTGGCTTCCAGCCGACAGTGTGTCCAGAATAAAGAGCAGTAGCCATTGTTCACACCGGAAATGTTACATAAAATCACCGTCCAGGCTCATGGAAGTAGTAGCCTGCAGCTCCTAATAGGAAAATAAAAGCTTTTAGCATATGAAGCTAACCAATGATGGCTATATGTCGAACTACTGAAAAACTTACTTTGATTATCTCCAGTTACTTAAAACTTTGAATGAAAATTTGAATGATTTACGAATGTACTTAAAGAGGTGAGAACAGTCTAGTTAAACTCTGCCCCAAAACTAAATATTGTTTTGGTTTTTCCCTGATATTCATATTAAATATAGAAACATTACAGGGGCTACTTCTCCAAAGGAATCGTCATAAGTGTCTTAGTGACCTCTCTAAATGCCAGATTAGACTTTCCATGATATTTAATACAACCATAAAGAGACTAACAAACACAGTTTGAGGGACTATTTCTTGTGGTCACTGACTTGGATGTGAGTTGACAGGAAGCAGACCTATAACAGATTCCAGAACAATGAGCCACTCAGTCCCAAAATTGTGTTTCCTGTACAACACACACAACTAGCTTCTCACAAGTCGTCCAAAGAAATAAAGCAACATTAGTAGGAACATGAAATACAACCACAGGAGCACACAGGGTTATTTCTGATCGCCTTAGCTGTGAATAGAGGGTGTCGTGCCGAGAGACCATGGAGGAAATACAGGATGAGCTGTGTCATTTACAAATAAATCACTTATCACAGAAGTGAGGGAATGTGGAAACAAGTCACATGGCACAAACCTGCCAGAATCATAAAAGAGTGAGCAAAACAGCTAAACACAAGGTGAGGGAACGTCCACACAGCACAGGCTGACAGGCCCTGAATGGCCGTGAACATCTTACTGCTCCTCAGAGGCAGAACAGTCTTCTCCCTATAACCCGCAGGCTGTCCTCATTAAATTTACAGGTGCGCGCAACATTTGTTCTCTGCCAGTGTGAAAAAAACAGAGGACAGAAAACTCATGTGAATTCTACCAATAACCCCCCTCCAAACTGTCACCTTTTCCAAAGAGTGAGCCAACAATAAACGACAGGCCGGGATTGGTATGTTTTGCTCTGGCTCTCATTACTGGGTGGTCTGAGTCAAAGGTCAGGAAATGACATTTCCTTCCATGTTTTCAATCTGCCCAGGGTAATGAGAAAAAAAAAATATGTAAAAAAGTGTTATCTGTCACTGGGCCAAACAGGAATTACACAAGGCTGACTCGTAATCTGAGGCCTTTCGGGCCAAAGCTGGGATGTGATCTTCACTCTAAAGCCATTCACTGTATTTTTGAATCATATTTCAATAGATGTCAGGCTAGTATTATAGGCTATATATCAAGGGACCAATCCGAGTTGTCCGTGGATGCTTAATTGTTAAAAATAGATCACAAAACTGAGAGACCGTGAGGGATTTTCTCTGTTCAGCTTCATTTTCACTTTAGCTTGTCGGTGTTTATCTTTTCTCCTGCCTGGTCATTAGCTTCAGATCCTGCCCCAATCCACACAAACCACCTCACCGCCATGCCCATCAGATGTTAGGTCTAGAATTTTAACCCGGGAAAGTCCTGGAGTGTGCGTCAGACTGGCCTGAGGCTTCGGGGAGAGCGCAACAATATTCGGAACAGGAAGCCTCAGTCACGGGAGATAAAACTTTATTTATACGCGCCGGGGCGGGCCACATGATCACATCTCAGAAGCGGTCACACAAAGAGCCACTACTTGGAATTATGCCACAAGAACCTTGAGAGCTGAGCAGGACAGGTTGAAAAACATTCATCTCCACCTTAATTATAAAGAAGCTCACAACTGTCGGCCTCTCTGTAGCAACGCAAGTTTTTTCTGCTACACTGGGGCTGTGAGAGAGGTAATAAAAAGGAGAAAGCAAATGATAGGGGTCGCAGCGGGTCAGACTGCTGAAGAGCACTTGAACAGCTCTTCTGTCAGCGTTGCGTTACAGCCATGCTGCTGGTTGGTCCATCCGCACCACCGCAGTGGCCCGCTGAGACCTTAGCATGTTTAATCAAGACTTACAGGACACTACACACATAGCGCAGCAGGGAAATCAGTGCTGCTGTCATTTATCAGCACGACCCTCTCCGGGTCACCTGAGAACAGTCCCCTCCCCCACACACACACACGCACACGCACACGCACATAGACACCACTTAGAGTTTAAAACTTGGGTTTTTTCTGTCCAAGATGTTGCTTTGACCATTAAGTGACAGTTCAAATCAATGTGTCACAATACATAATTAGCATGTAATGACATATTTAGAGGAGAATCAGTCCTATCCAAGACCTGTAAAACAGAGTAATTACGGCTTCAACGGTCCATTCCTACGCATGGGCAGATCTGATTTGGGGCTCGGAGGCGTTCCTGGCGGCAGCAGTCGAGATGTCAGGATGAAGCATGACTCGCTGTACGCAGGTTCTAAAAGCAGAGCAACTACTGAGCTTGTGTAGCTATAGAGATTGTTTTGTCTTCTCTGTGAAAAAAAATGATCTGAATCGAACATTAGTCGAGCATGATCGTGCCAGGGATCCATACAGGTCCTAGGGGGATGGAGGCATCTCAGAGACAGCAAACACACACCGGTACAGAGAGAACAGGGGATGGGAACCCAGAATGGCGCTAACCACCTTTTCATTTTCCTAAATAAAACCAGTTTTGTCTTAATAAAGCCATAGTGAGCTCTGGACAGCAAGACTTAACACATGATGGTGGTTATTGTGTGTAAAAACAGCCTGTAGCATTTCAAGCATGAGTAAAATGCTCCTCAGAACAGAGAATTGTACATTTGCTGGTATCTGTATGAACAGCGTGGTCACGGACCACAATATCCTTAGCAGAGAAATGAGAAATATCTGATTTAATTTCACCTAATAGGCAGTCGATTCCGAACCCCTCCACGTAGCCATGCCATCACAACCCAATTTACTATCCCACCGCCACGTTAAGGATGATCTATCCTTGGGAGTTTGGCTGACGAGTCTCATTTTTACAATGAGGAAAAACATTTATTCAGCACAGTGGACTGCGTCGCTGCCCTCAGTTGGGCAGTGAAGGCATTAACTGAACCAAGAAAGGCAACAAATTTTAACCTGACATGTGGGTATTTAAATTCCTTTGGGGAGGGGAGATTTAACTGACAGCGTACGTCGGTAGGCAGCAAGGTTTCAAACCCTCTCACATTGAGATTTTAATCCCCCTCTCATGAGGGTCTGGAACCGTGCACCACCTGGACAGAGACGGACCTCGGAGTTCTGCTGACACAGCAGTTCTGGCTCGTCTGTTCTGGAGTTGTTAATCGAAGATCTTTCAGCCGGCTGTTTCACGAGCGCCTCGTCCTGGGACGGGTGCTTCCCATCTGTGGGAATATTTCCCCCATGTGTGTCGGTTCTGCTGCCCAGATTTTTCCTCACAGTTTAATGTTTTCTTGTGCGCTTCGTTGTACCATAGCTATCCATTGCCACGGAGATCCAACCCCACATACCAGCTTTTTTAGGAGTTGTCCCTAGTGTGTGCCCTCTTCCCCTCTCTTCTTTTCTGTTTCTCCCTAGTTTCAGGTTGGGCGGGGCTGCTGCTCTGCAGTTCATGCTAATCAACCTACACAGGTGATTCACAGCAGTGGACAATCATCTGCACCTGCCTCCTGCTTTAAAAGACTGGTTGACACTTCCATCTTTGCCAAATCGTTGTTCAACCTTCCATGGTACAGCCTGGCTCCTAAATGTTTTAGACTACCTGTAAGCTTTCGGATTCCTGTTTCAAGCTCCAAACTCATTGTTTGTTCATGCTGCCCAGCCTGACCCGACCGTGTTTCCCGAGTTTCTCCACCTTGAGTTGACTGAAGGCTACTTATTGTTAAAATCTTCATTAAAGCTTCTTGTTGCTCATCTTTGGCTGTTGTGTGTGTCTCTGCTTTTTCAGGTTCAGTTTGCATCTGCCACTCGTAACAAGTTTATTAATAAAGAAATCAATGTAAATTGATTCTCAAAGGTTTTAAGCACGAACTCTGTCAGAAGGAGTATTTTTCTAGCCCTAAATTGCTTCTCCCAAGCTTGTTTTTTTTCTCCTTTCTGGCACCTGATGGAGGCAATACACAAAAATACTCATCAGCCACAAAATACGCTTTGGCTAACACAACAGAACCAACAGCCTGAGGTCAGAAACAAAACCTGTCAACTGGCTGAGTAGATTCATCTTCAGGAGAGCATTAATAGTTCATATTAACCTGCCAAATGGCCGCTGGGATACTTCAGCCACTACAGCTGAGGTCAAAGCGCCAAAATACAGTCATGCATAAATATTCAAAAATATATCCACGTGTGTCGATGCGCTCATATGTCAAACAAGTTTCATCAACTCAAACATGCAGAACAAAATAATTATTTACTCATTTCTTTGAGCTTGTTTTTTTATCTTGAAAGAAGGGAGAATACAAAGCATGTTAGAGAGGGAAAGAACAGGAGTGTGTAGCAGGAAGAGAGCCCATCAATCAGAACCTTGATTTGTCTTCTTAAACGCTGGAATCCACCTCCTTACTCTACCCCTTCTCCTCCTCCTATTCAGCTCTTCTACCTTGTTTCTGTGTTTCATCCCACTCTTTGTTCATTTTCATATACTGTATAGTACAGATAGCATAGCATTAATTGGAATACCCTAGCAGTTGAGCATACTTTGGCATAGCATTGACTGGCATAGCATAGCATTGTGCAGTTTGGTACAATGTAGCGTAGCAGAGTCTAGTTAAGTATTGTAGCATATGTTAGCATAGGATGACAGTTCAGTGTAGTATAGCATAAAGTTGTACAGCATCATTTAACAGTATAGAAAAATGTTAAGGTACAAGAAATGATGCAAAAAGATTAAATGGGCATATTATTAAAACACGTTTGTCAAGTGAATTTTTGTAACAAGTAAAATGGCCCATAAAACAACATTACCCTGGCTACACAATCATTTATTTCTTCTAATATATTTTTTGTGCAAAGATCTGGAACTCAACTTTAAAGGTTAAAGGAGTTATCCTTGGCCCTGAATTTCAAATTTCATGAAGGGTCTGCTTTTTTCTGCCTCAGTTCTGGTGGTGGTAGAACAAACTTTAAGAGTAAACATGTGAAAAAATGCTGCTGAGTTGCTCCATTTACTTATTGTCTATACTGAGATTTAAAAAAAGACAGTGAACTGGCCCAGGACCACAGTTCCGCAGGAGGAAGCTCTGCACGCTATGATCAACAAGCTTGATCACCCTAAACCCGCTGAGCCCTCACACAAAAACTGGCAGCATCAGTAACCGGCTCATCTGCTCATGTCTAGTTTAGGAACCCAATGACCTCGTCCAGGCCAATTTCCCATCAGATCACCAGACATTAACAGCAGTGGTGCATATTCTGAACCAGGGGTGCAACAGTAGGTCCAGCAACATCTCCATCAACCTTCCTCTGCACGTCAGTCATTAAAGCAACTAAAGAAGAGAAATGAGAAATAAATGTCACGCTGCACAGCCATTGTGAGGCCCAGCAGTATGAGATCCAACATTAGCCTCCTCTCAGAGAACGGGAACCTTTACGAAGGGCTGGGTTCGGGATCCAGGCCTTGTCAGGACCGTCCAGGCCAGTAAGAGAGAGAGAGAGACACACACACACACACACACACACACACACACACACACACACACACACAAACACTGTGAGAGGATCACATTGCTTCTTTTGTTTACCCCAGCAGAGAACCGGTCAGCAAGTCCCGCAGGGGAAATGCATGACAATGGCTCCGATTGTTACAGATTTGTACAGAATGTTAGCTGTGGAGAGCGCCGTTTGATCCCGGGGGTCAGTTTGTGCTGGTGGAGGGGGTTTATTACTGGAGCCCAGTGTTCACATGTGTAATATGTAGATGTTGTCCTAAAGTGAGGAAAAAAGTAAATTCATGTATTTTGTATGGGTGATGATGGGAGTTCACCCACCAGACAAGTCAGGAATGTGGGGTCTTGACCTCTGGCTTCCCACCCATACACCAAAATAAACTTGACTTGCAGAAACACTCATGCAGCAGCAGGTTTTAAAAAAAGCCTGTTTTAATGTGGTCCCAGTAAACCTCTGCAGTTATCCTAACGTGCCCACCAAGAGTGAACAGAAAACAAAGAAGGAAAACTTGATTTAATTAAAAGTTCCGAGAAGAAAATAGATCACAAACTCCTTTGAATCCGAGTTTCCTCGCTGGTTAACAGGAGCATGGAAGGATCACGTGAGAAAGTCGTGATGGGCGAACGAGCAATGACATGAAATTATAGAAATGCCATAAAACCGTCTCCATCTGGCGCGAATTCATCAGTTTCGTCATCAATATGAGCACAAGCGGTCAATCAGCTGTCGACTCACGCGCGCTGCGGGGTCGAATTCTTACCTCAGCTGATCGGATCCAGATCGACTTCGGCTTCAGCTGTCAGACAGAACCGAATCCCAGGGAGAAGAGATTCAGAACAAACCCAAAAGTTCACAGATAAGTTCAGTGCGCTCGGTTTCTCTCCTTCTGAAACGTTTCGGGACGTTCGACGAGGAAACGAGGAAGCAAAAGAGAGTTTAGTGACTCCTACAGGCGCCTAACAGGAGAGGACACCAGACAGCAAACCGCATTAATCCTCAGACACAAGCATAAAATATGACCTTCCTCTCGACGTTGTTGGCAACCGATCACGTTTTATCAGAAATATAAAATATATATGACAACATCTATGTGGACAGTGGTTGCTCAGTCTGTTGGGAACTGGGCTGAGAAGCGGAGGGTTGTAGGTTTGAGCCCCAGTGCAGACAAAACAGGGAATTTGTTCTGGTTGTAGAGGAAGGTACCAGAACACCTTCAGAGCACTGCTAAGGTATCATTGAGCAAGGTACCAAACCCACAAACACTGACACAGGGTCTGGTGATGAACTGAAGACTAATCCGGGGGTGGACCCCACAGCCCGTTGCGTACCCTCCCTGAGACCTCAAAAGGGGTAAAATGGTTAAGTAAACAATGTGAAATAATATCTATAAATACTTTTAATATGTTGAAAACATTATTTTTCATAAAGGTTAAGCAAACAGTTTTCTTAAATAAATAGCTTACAGTAACCATTTTTGATTGCTGTACTTTTTACAAGCCCTATGATAGCACTTGTAGAGGCCGTTCAACTTAAAAACAAGAAGTGAAAAAGAATCCTTCAAATTCCTAGATCCAGATACTATTTAGTATAGATTATACTGTATGAAGAGGCAGTACTAATACAAGTTTGTCACACAGTAGATCTTTGGAAGATCAGAGGTCAAAGTCACTAAATGTGAGGGATCTGGAACATCCCCAAAATGTAATCATCACCAATTATCAATATTTCATGAAAATTCCATTAAAAGTTTCGATTTATTTTATGAAAATATTTATTTTAATATTTTCATCTTCTTGTAACAGGACAGTTCATTTTCTTTATTTTATTCAGTGCAGTGACCTTGTTTAGCTTTCTGGATGGTACGTGTTTCCATGGAGATGGCAACAGAAATGTGGTCAGTAGTTGTCTTGATGGCCTCTGCTGTCCACATAGCTGGGAAACAACTCAGTTGGGAAGTCCTTGGGGCAGAGCTTAGAAAAAATAGGACAAAACCCATGAATATTTACAATCAATTCAACCCTCCTCACCAGGGATAAAGGGCCTGATCATCCTCATCGTCGTTCCCCTCCTCCCATAATAAATTTGGAATAGATTCAACCTCTGCGTCTTCCTCTCCCCTAAATAATTCTCCTTTTTCAAAGTCAGAGTAATTTTTTATGTCCGATCTGGATCTGACATCTTCTTCAAGTTCAAAATGATGCTCTGATTGAAGCTGACATTCCAAAATATAGCTGACCTACTGCCTTTCCATCTTTCCAGGCAAAAAACAAAACAAAACAACAACAACCAGCCACAATAATGATGATTGCAGCAATACAACCTGTGCAAGGTTTTGGAATGTGGGAGGAAACTGGGAAACTGGGGAGAGCAGGCAAACTCCACACAGAGTAAGCCACCCTGTACATGCATTTTAGCCACTAGCGTGTGTCTCTGGAGATAAAATTGTACATCTTTTCACTAAAGCAGAGGATATAATAAGACCAGTCTGGTCTCTGCAGCAGAGATAAAGACACCATCAACAGCAGGACAGTGGAGCAAGCACACAGGGTCAACAACCTGACGACTGTCATGAGACAGACCTGAAAAAGATCTGATCTGCAGATTACAGCAGCTCCTGGACCATGATGAGCAGCAGTGAGACAAACAACAAAACCACTCATGACCGATAAAGCTGCAGTGGTTCAACTTTGCTTCATGAAGGGATGGTGCAGCAACTACCCTGTGTGGCAGATAACCTTCAACTGCAGTGGAGTGTGGACCATGTGTCAGACAATAAATACCCTTCTGCTGTTCTGCAGAATGGCGCCCTCTGTCGGACAGAAGACACAGACACATCTTACATACTGGTATGTAACCGTTCACATTACATGTAGCTACACAAATGGCATCCCCTTTAAAGGTTGATGTAAAGACTTTTTAAAAATCCCTTAGTTTTAATTAAAAACATAACTTTTAAATAGAACAACATTCTGTGCAAACTAACACAAAATGATCAATATTAAAGAAATTAGGTTTCCAATTACTGCTAAGTCTGTGCTAATGCTAACACTCAGTGTTTAAACCAGTGTTTTTCAGATACCTGCCTCGTTGCAGTCCATTAATGCAAATGCAGAACTCATTTAGCAGCACCCTGCGTGCACTTCAAAGCAACCCAGTGGGTCAATGGTCAGACAACGTCTTCAGCACTGAAGCATTCCTGCTGTCACTGATATGTGGTACCAAACACTCTTAGTAGAGGCTTTGTTACTGAAGCTGAAGTGTATGCTAATGGTCTTCTCAACCAGCTTTGCAAATCTCACACAGAGGAGTGCATAAACAGGAAATTTTAACTGCTGAGATCCCACCAGGAAACCATTTTGCTCTTATTGTAGTAAACAGTCTGCTCATTATACTTCCTTGATCTAAAATTCATCATTTTGTGAATAGCAGGTTTGTTCCAATACAACAAATTAAATCCTTTTTGCAGCTAAGATAACATGTAATTTTGTAATGTGGAGTTTTATTTAAACATTCAAACATACACAGTTGGAGTTTTCTCCTGAAGGAGGAGCATTTCTGGATTAAAGGGATTCTCTGGTGGGATTATGTTGGACAGCAGAATTGAAAAGAAATTTGTTTGTGCACTGAAATCCTCACGTCTCCAAAATTAAAGTTCAAACTGTTGGCAGGATTTTTTAACCGTAGTGTAGCAAAAATACCTGCCTGCGTGTTCGTGCCAAAAAAGAGACACGGAGTACCAGAAGATGTCCTCTAAAATGCCATTCAGAATTTTAGAAAGATCAAATGAATAATTCACCAAACTAATGCACACAGCAAATACAGTGGTAAATCAAAAACCAAAAGTCAGTCTGGGACAGAAGTCACCGCTGCCCTGCTTCCGGTCACCGAGGTACCTGAATGCTCACCAGGCCAACTGCACCTCTCCAGACTTGGGATGACGCCTTATGCACACTCCAAATTCTAACAGCCAAGTTTTATACTCACTGAGGAAGGCACTTTAGGAGAAATTTGCCACCAGGTCCCTCCTATACATGTATTATGTTTTTAGAACAATCTGCCTGTTCCAGCATCTTCCAAGAAAATGAGGCACCAGAGGCTTAGCAGACAACTTATCTTTACACAATACACATGTGTGGTTCAAAACTCGGCATGAGCTGACACCAGGGAATGATAACTGTTGCAGTAACAGTTTATGACCAACCTGATGTAAAATTAATATTTGCACAATCAACACAGGTGCTCAGAACATAAACTGAGATAAAGTATGACTGATGTTCCTTAATTACACACGTCCTCAACATGAATCATTAAAGGACTGCGCTGAGATGATCAGATTATTGGCTTGTCACAGTAAATCGAAACCGAGACATGATTTATAGAATACAAAAATGTCCAGAGTCCACGTTTGGAGCAGAACAGCTGCATCTCACTGCCGTCGTATTGTTGTAGTGCTCAAAAATATGTAGATATAGTGCCTGACTGTAAGAGTAGCTGCTGTAACTGGGTAATTAACCTCTACTGATCTATCTAGAGCGCGTGAAGTTGTTCTGAGTGTTGAGCTGAGGGAGTGTGTGCTACAACAGCCGTGACCAACGGTCAAATTTCAGGGTGAACACGCCCGAGGGGGATAATTAGCAGTTGTGATAGGTTGCTGCAGTTTATACTCCTGTGCTCATTTACTGTGCTCCTCATGATTTACTCGGTCATTTTAGCCCATTATTAAATGTGAGATGGGCTCATTTAACTGGAGGGGGGAGGGGGGATAACATGGAAATGGGTGCAAAACACACACATTGACCCGACCTGCAGACTGTGATCTAGTATTTTCTGTCGGTCTTTCTTCCTGGATATTATAGCAGATAATTGTCTTGTAGCAACGAAATGGAACTATGCCCGATTTGGGTCACAGGGGTCAGAACTCCATGTCATTGTCCACAAGTCTTGATGAAATCCTGTTGGCAGTGTATTCAACACAGCACGCGTCTGAGCTGCGAGCGGACCCTTGCTGATGCTCCAAGGTCGGTTCTGTTGGCTGCCATCGGTTATGTGAACGCTGGCTGCTCTAGATGATTACACGCATCATCGTTCAACCTGCTCATATATGTGGAAAAAACATCCTCAGCACATTTTCATAAAATGGAATCACTTGGTTTCAATCTGCATCTTTTGCGTTTAAAAAGTTCTTGATTATTTTCAGAATAAGCAGCTTTAAATGACTTTTCCTGTGTTAGGCCTCCAAATAAACATTCCCGCCACATTAGTAGTCCGTGCATGCTGTTACTTTTGGACACATCCACGCCCTGCTGAGGTTGCTATATTACAATTGTGTTTTAAGCATTATTATTTTGGAGATTTTAATAAATAAATATGAGGTCCATTTTTGTTTAATCAAGTCTCTAAATTGTGGCTAAACTCCGTCACTAATCCTAAACATAAGTATGCATTTAATCCTAGAAAAGGTGACAAAGGTGACAGTTGAGGCAGTTATATACATCAATAATGGGTTCAAAATTCACACTGTCTATCTATCTATCTATCTATCTATCTATCTATCTATCTATCTATCTATCTATCTATCTATCTATCTATCTATCTATCTATCTATCTATCTATTTATCTGTCTGTCTGTCTGTCTGTCTGTCTGTCTGTCTGTTGTCTGTCTGTCTGTCTGTCTGTCTGTCTGTCTGTCTGTCTGTCTGTCTGTCTGTCTGTCTGTCTGTCTGTCTGTCAGTCAAATAATTGGAATAGTTACATTGAATAAGACCATCTTGCCTAGACGTTGTAGCACAATTGTAAAGAAATATACATTAGGGGAATTCAGGGGGTGCACAGCATACAGGGAGCCTCACGTGGTGCAGCAGGTACTGGGGTTGTGAGCTGAGTCCCTGGATGTGGTGACACAAGGGAGCTTGTGAACTCTGAGGCAGCAGCAACAGCATCTTGTTGAGACTCTGCAGCACAAACATGAAGACAGATCAGCTTTCTGAATCATACTGAACTGATTTGACTAGAAACATCTTCTCACCTTCTGTAGCTTCACTCTCTCTTCCAGTCTCTCTTCTGAGTATTAGTGAGTTTTTTGCCCTGAAAAAGAAGAAAAATGTTCAGATGTGACCTGGGCCTGGTTTTTCAGTTCCTGGTGGACTTACATAGTTGTCTTTATGGGACCATCCTGGATTTTGCTGTCTGTGTGGAAGTCTCTGCTGCTCAGCCTCTATAAAGTATTTAGCCTTCTTTTTTTGGAGAGAGTCTTCCACTGTGAACACAAGACAGTAAACCTCACATTTCTGAAGGTTTTACAGGTATAAAACTGAGGACGTGATGTTCAGTAATGTGAAACTCATCTATACAAATGCTCCTTTAAGCCAAAGTCTGATATAAAACAGTCATAAAGAACATTACTGCCAGGAAGGTAAAATAAAACAAACCAAACATTGTATCAACTCTCAAACTCTCTCACCTGAGCCCCCTGATAGGTGAGGACTGTGTTGATCCCTTCGCTCTTGATTTCAGCCTTCACCTGTGGCCTCTGCTCTATAAGAAAAAGCATGTAGGTGTTCAGAGGCTTCTTCACGTACTGCTGCTGATCCGCTATGGTGTTCAGCCTTTTTCTGTCTACAAGACAAAAATATTGAAGAGTTCTCATCATTATTGTCTGAACAGTAACAGTAGAAGCGTCTCTGTGTCACACCCAGCTCTTAATATTTAAATGCATTTCATCCAAAAAACAGACAAAAAGCTGCAAAATGAAAATGACTGCCGCAAGCACGAGTAATTATCAGCATGAAAGACTACCAAAAGCACAAATACATGCAGAGAAAATGTCCAAAACATCGATTGTAGCAGTAAAGTTGAATAAGTGTGTTAACTTGGTGTGTTTGTGCATTTAGGGTGCGTACAGCTCTGCAGAAGATGATCCTGTCAGCTCCACAGCTCCTGTCAACGCTGTTAGTGCAGCATCAAAATACTGGAGGTGAAATATATAAACCCAACAGGTCATCTTCAGTTCTCATCTACAGAAAGGTTCAGTCTTCTTACAGCTGTCCAGTTACTTTAGTTACTTTACAGATTACATTTTCCTTCAAACTGATAGATAGATAGATAGATAGATAGATAGATAGATAGATAGATAGATAGATAGATAGATAGATAGATAGATAGATAGATAGATAGATAGATAGATAGATAGATAGATAGATAGATAGATGATCAGTATTGATCTCGTCCTCTAGATGGATGCTGTATGTAAATGGGCTTTTTACGTGTTGCTGACTGAAAGTGGATTCCAGCTGGATTTGAGAGTCTGAATCTGCCCTCTGGGCTTCAGTCTGCAGTGCAGTGCGACAGATTTCATCATCAGTGCTGTTCACAATCACCTCCCCATCGTAGAGAAAAACCTTCATTTCTGCACAATTGATAGAAATGCGTTTTTCACTACATTCAATTTATAATTCTTCACAATTCTCTTAATGGAACTTTAGTTCATATTCAAATTAAATCCTTTTACAGCTAATTCTTAGTTTTGCTTCATGAAAATTCCATTCATCCATCCAATGATCACTGAAGAAATAAAACATTCGGATATCCTCCAAGCACCGGTAGTATATACACTATATAGGCAGTAGTAATACAAGGTTACATAAGGTTGTGATTTGCTTTATGATAAAAATCATTCACCATTAATGATCAAAGTCCTTGGCTTGAAAGATCAATTCCTCCAGAATCCAGAAAATCGCCAAATGGTCCTTATAGGACTGTCCAGGACATTGTTGTCTGTGTAGTCTGCTCCTCATCCTCTGAAATATTTAACCTTCTTATATTTGGACAGTTGTCCACCATAAGACAGTGAGATTGAAATACCTGCTTTTACATGAGTAAAAGTGAAGACATGATGTTCAGTAATGTGAAAACCATCAATACAAATGATACAGTACTTTAAGTCAAATACCAAGCAAACATAAAGGACATTACTGCCTGTAAGTTAAAATAAAAGAAATCTAGTACGACACACCACGATACACGCAATGATACTCAAAGCAAGACGTTATCTTGATGGGTTATTTTTATTTTTATTTTTTTAAAAGCATTTTAATTTTAGGAAAACTACCATAGCTGTTAGATGCATCTGGTACAGGTTAGGAAGTCAGTACAGTGGGATGTGCATCTGTAATTAAAAAACAGGTCCTTGCAGATTCCTTGCAGTGTTACATACAAACACTTATTAAGAATATGCATTCTATGGAGTTCCTATACACCACTTTTTTGTGCAGTCTCAACAAAGGAATCAACATGTAAATCTGTCAAAATACACTATCGCTATGATAAAACTCTCTTGCAAAAGTGCTCGTTCCAAGAATACAGAAGAAACACTTTGCTGAAGGTCTTCCTGTTCATGTTACCTCCATCTACTGAGAAAGTTTCCTGTAAGAAGCAAACGGACTTCAGGAAGGTTGGCCAATGCACATAACAACTTTGTTCTCTTCAGGGCAGGCTGGGGGATGGAAACAGGGCTGTTCTTGGTAGGTGGGCGATCACCTTCATGTTAAACAGTGTCTTTATCATCTTGCTGTTTAAAAAAATCTGAATATTGCAGAGGCACTGTGGGAATTGATTTGAATGAATGAATGACACTGCTAGCATAAAATGGACATGGGTTGACTGGTAAGCTGCCCTGCTCCACAGTCTGTCATCAAATCAAATCAAATCTGGCAGTGGAAAAAGCCACACAGCATAGAAGAAGAACTGATTGGACATGGTTAAGCTCGATGACACTTCACCAGCAAACTATTCCTCCTTCCTGAGGGTGATTCCTCAGTCCAACATCACCATCAGCAGTCACATTTATAACATGTCAAAGGACATAGAGAAGCAGCTTCATGATAAGGTGCACGACAGTTGCTTTTCTCTCCAGATAGATGAAGCCACTGACAGGAATTATGGTTTTTTACTGATGACATATCAGATTCATGAATGAAGATGACACAAGGGAGGACTTGCTTTACCGCAAACAAGTTCCTGGCAGAACCACAGTAGAAATGTTAAAAATCATTGACTCACTTAAATGAGTCATATCTCAAATGGGTGGACTGCGTGGGTTCCTGCACAGATGGGGAGCAAGCGCTGATCTAGCATGTCTCCCCAGACCTGCAGTGGACGTGCTGCATTATGCACTGCATAGCACTGGTGTCTAAATCACTGTCCTGCGCTGAAAGATAATAATCATCACTGGCAATGAGGATCTTTCTCAGCACCGTGGTATCAGGCTCCAACCACACAGCTGTTGTGTTTTACAGCAATTCCCAATGTCACATAGGAAGGTGCTGTACCGGTGGTCTTTGAATTGCAAAATGAAATCCACATTTTTTTTGAAGGGAGAGGACGGGGATCTTGCCCACAAATTTTATAATTAACAGCCTTCATGAAGCTTGCACACTTTAGTGACATATTTCCGAAACGCAATGATGTGAATATGCAGCTGCAAGCCCCCCCCCTCCCCCCCCAAAAAAATCCCAACACATATCTTGCAGTTAAAATCACATCATCCATCAGAAAACTGAAAATTTAGATGAAAATGGGAACTTGTTTGAGAAACTAAAAATCATCTGAAGTCAACAAGCTGCAGAACACAATGCATAAAAGAACACTTCAACAGCCTCCAGAAACTTTTCCAGAGATATTTTCTGATGCAGGATCCCAAAGAATATGACTGGATCCCTGAGCCCTTCAGTGCAACACCTCCTGCTGACTTGAACACATCAGAGGAGGAACAGTTGATTGACATCACCTCTAATTGAATAATGAGGCTCATGTTGTAAAAACTAAGTTTTGCTGAGGCAATCGATACATCGGCACATCAATACCAATGCTGACTTTGTTTTCTATAAAAATAAGACTTTTAGATTAAACAAAAGTACTAAACCAAGGTGTGCCTTCAAACTGTTACATTCACGATAATTATACTGTAAAAGAAGTTTGTTATTTATTTTTTCTCATTCTCTTAATGAAATTGGATGAAATAAATGTTTGGAGGGGCAGCACACATAGTGTGAGAACCACTAGTATTCTATTTATTCTTATTTGCACTGAGTTATAACTTAAATATATGTATTTCTATGTTATCTCTAATCTATTACCTTTTTCAAATCTCATTTTTTTCATTTTGTTGCCGCTACAGAATTGGTCAGTTTGGAGTAGATCTCACCGGTTTTAGGTTTTCAAACCTAAGATCCCCTCTGGCTGATCACATCAACAGTGGGTCCCTCACATTGATATTTCTTTCCCGGATCTTGTGCTATAGCAGCCTTGACCCATTTGTAGTGTCATCTGGGCTTTCTTGTGCACCCATTATAGGTTATAAAGAGCAGCAATGATGGACAGCATTGACCTGCTCTTTTTCAACATTGCTTGCAAATGTTTAAATAAGTGAAACATGCAAGGGGTCTGATGGAGAAATCAAAGAAATCCCATTGTGTATATGCCTGACATTGACCTTACTAGCTGATACCTTAGGTAGAGCTAGAAATAGAAATAATAGAAATAGAAACATGCAGCTTTACTGGTTGCTTGCCAGCGTGCCCAGTAAGTAAAATGGCAGTTCATGGTGAACACCATGGTTCATGGTGGTGTAGGCGTTGCAGGGAATCTGAGGAGATGAAGACTGCAAATTATTTTGCTCAGATCTGATATCGTCCAATGAAGTTTCTGGTTAAGAATGTAGCACAGGACTGGCATGATCTTTGTTTGCAGAGCATTCTTCATTAAAGGAACTCTCTTGGTGTTAAATGTGAGTGTTCTCTCAGCAAGGCGTTGCAGCATTTTAAGCTGATTGATAACCTCCCACCTGATAAAATTCACCACATTTTTGTGGAGATAGTGTCAGTCGAGTTACCCCTGTGCAACTGTGAGATGCAGACTAAAATGAGGCATCATAGACAGGCTCTTTAAGGGGTCGTTCCAGACTTTTAGTTTCAAGCGTGATAACGATAAGGGTTTGGTTCTCCACCAGTGGAGCATGATAGTATGTGTGAATCCTTTTTTATAAGGGTAACAATGAACACAATTTCAAGAATTCCTTAAATCTTTTGCTACCAGGCAACAGCACATGACAGGAAATCAATTCAGTGCACCATCAGTTTTTCAGATCCCGTACACAGACCTTGAGTGTCACCTCTGTCTGTCAATGTCACCTGTCTCAAGTAGCAATAGACTGAGTAAAAGCAGGAGAGTAAAAGATGTAAATTATATTGTAGTGTATTTTTCCTTAGCGTATAAAGGTAATGTTATTTTTTAATTAGTTTAGAAATATGTGGATAATGTAATTTGTTGTTGGGTACTGGGAGCTTGGTTACGGTGTTCTTCCTGCAGGGGGCGTGGTGGAGCTTTCCCCTGCCGCAGCTGGAGCCGCAGGCAGACGCACCTGCAGGCTATCACGCCTCTTGTGGATCATTGTTGACCTGTTACCTCCAATTAAAGAGTTTGTCGGACACCACCCTCCACTGTGTGCTGCCTGCTTTCAGGTCCTGCTACAATTGCTCCTAACAATTTGTCATAACAAGAGGGGGACTCAAGACATGAAGTTAATGGTTTTGAAGAGGTCTGCACCTGTTCAAAAAAAATAAAGAGAAGCATTCCTGACACAATATTATATTGTCAGGAATATTCCATTCCTGAATATTCAGGAATATTGTATATTGAATATTCTATTCCTGACAATAGAAAGGAATAACAGGATAGAGGAGTGAAAGGGGAAGACATCACCATTTTGGACACCAGTAGAAAAGGTTTATGATGTCACATTAAAGTAACCCACCAATAGAAACAAAGAAAGTAAAATTATATGGGCAAAAAAGGCATGAGGGTTGATCCCCTACACCCGGATTTCAAGGTAACAGGCATAAGGTTTTCAGTTCTTCTTTGGGATTGCTCATGTTTCTTTTCTGTTGAACCATCACTGTTTTTGAGAATAAACATTTTGGACTTGACTCTTCTAAGCTCCTGTGCTCATTTGGACTCAGTGCACTTTTTCTGATCACCAAGACAAGGAAATCTCCATGTCAATATATGAAATACATACTGTTGACACGGCCTGCAAATGACTGAAGCAAAGTGATGCTGCATGGTGTGAGTTAAGTGGCAGTCCTGTGCTGCTGCTGCACATTCAAGGGTCACACCCTCGAGTAATGAGTAACTTCTCCTCTTCTTCAGATGGTGTAGTGTGATGAACCAAAGGCTGATGACAGGAAGTTGGGTACCTCTTGATCAATACCAGTTCCATAGATGCCACATCCTTCTTCCCAGAGAGGATTATTGCTGGACTTGAGGATAATGAAATGGCTGAACCGCCAAAAGGGGCCGACACTCGTCGTGCATTTTGCGTTGATGGATGGGGATATGAGTTGGTCAGTAGCTTTGATGTCATCCACAAAGTCCTGATGGGCTTGGTGTCAGGGTCCTGGGTGGTGTTTTTGGTTGTTTCCCTGTTCCTACTTGGTTCTTTCTCCAGGGAGCGTGGTGGAGCCACTTTAGTACAGCTGTTGCTGGTGACAGTCTGACCTGCTGCCTATTGCTAATCAACTGGCTATTTAGGCCCTGAGCTCCTGTTGACCAGTGTTGGATTGTTTTGTCAGTGTTGTGGTCTACTGACGCCTCTGTCCTTTGGAAAAGGAATGAGCAGGATTTTTTCCCTGCTGCTGCTTTTTTTGGTTTCAATAAACCCCTTTGTGAGACCTAGTTGGCTGGTTCCTGTCAACCTCAACCCTAACAGAATGATCTGACCAGTATGGACCTGGCAGACAGCGACTCAGTTCGCAAGACCATGTCGGCTCAGGACAGGCCTCTCGGGCACCACGACAAGGTCCTGTATGACATTTGGACATTCCTCCAGGTCAGGATAACACCACCAGCGTGGCTGACCTTCTCACCCAAGGTCATCTGGGCCAGTCTCCAGCCCCTTTCACCTCAGCAGCTCCAGCAGTTGTCACTCTGCTGGCCTCCATTCCTTACTCTGCTGCTGCACCGCGTCAGTCTCATGCCCCCATTTCCAAGCGTTATTCTGGTGAGGCAGTCAGGTGCTGTAGTTTTTTGTTCCAGTGCTCCTTAGTTTACGTTTCGTCAGTGTTGTGGTCACCACGCCTCCCTCCTTTGGAAAAGGAATGAGCAGGGTCCTTTCCCTGTGCCGAGCGTGCTTTTCCCCGCTGTGCTTGAGGCTTTTTTTGGTTTCAATAAACCCTTTTATGAGACCTAGTTGGCTGGCTCTTGTCTGCATTCAGGTCCTGATAAAACTAAACCCTGACATCTGGAGCAAGTGAAGTATAAAACCTTGAAAGTTTTGCCAGAAGAGTCACTCCAGTGAACAGATCGAGAGAGATTCTTGCAAAAGAGTCTGTAAATCATTTATTTTAAATTAACTTTCATCGGTCATTTGAATCTCTCTTCATTCCTATACCCAAAGTTCAAGAGACGAGTGAAAACTGTAGTTGTTCTGCTTACAAAACTGTCTGGATTCTAAAATGTGGTTGATGCATGTCTTATTGTGTGCAGGCACGGGGAGAACATACAATCTTTTATCCATGGTTACCATAGGGTAATGGTTGAAATAGTATATTTAAGTGTAAAAATGCAGGTTGTCTGTAAAGCGCCTGGAGACGATTTAGTTTGAAACAGATGCTTCATAAATACAATTCAAGTAATTGAATTGGGGTGGTGCAGTGGTTGGCACTGTCCCCTCAAAGCAAAAAAACTTTAAATTGATCTTGTGAGTGGTTGTCTGCAGTGGCGATAAGTGTACGAGAAAATGTATGGTCTTTAATAGTTAAGGATGCATGTAATCATCCAGTCAGTCTATATTAACCCAACTGATGGCAGTAACAAAACAGTCTGACATGAATTAGCAAGCCTTCAGTGCATCAGCAAAGACTCTATTTATCATCAGCCGGGCAGCAAGAGACAAGCCCAAACTTATTTAGTTCAGTTAAAGCACAGGTTGTCTTATCTACTGAAGGTAACGGATATTGAAGGAGGCTTAACTTCCAAACCATAAAGTGAAATTATTCCAGTTAAGCGCCTTCAACAAATACACTATAAATGAATACAGATGTTGGGTTAAACAGAGGAAGGCAACACATTTTTTTGACTATGCATGGGATGAATCTTTTACATAAATGGCAAATTAAAGTGACTGTACTATACTCTGACTTAAAAATCAGAAATGTTTTCTAACACTGTATAGTGTCGTCTTTTACTGTAAAACACTCACTGCAGGAACATGTGTTTATGCAACACAGCTGCTGACCTGGATGAGTTGGCACAGGAAGCAGAGACCTGTTAATGTTCTATGGCTCAGAACTGTGTTGATTCTCACTCCAATGCTGCTATTCACCTTCAAGTACATGTGTTCCCTTTCTTGACTCACTCTCAGAGCTCTTCCAAAAAGCACATGTCATGTTCCTGGCAAAAAGCAGGCAACTCAAATAACAGCTCAACCGCTGTTGAATCTTTAAGTTTATTTTGCGCTAACATGGGTTGCTGCAATAACTAAATTGACCCAAAATTTGGATGACCTTTCATTATTGGAGGCATTTTGCACATCCACTGAACAGGAGGGAGAAGAGGCAATGATGTAGGTGATGTACTGATGCACTGGCACATATCTCAGTCACATGTATGATTTTGTGGCTTTTGGCTGATTTCATTGATGTAGCTTCTGTTATGTTGTTTCATAATTTGTCATTGTTTATGTGTTTGATCAGCTAAAGTAATGAATAGTCATTAAAAGAGCATTAATAAAACTTAAAATAAGAAGTACCCAAATGACCTATTCTGCTTACTTGACGTTCTCCTGAAGTTCTATAATGACTCCACAGTACCTCTAACAGCCCCCCAACCTTTGATTATGTGATATGACACTCATCACTAGGGAGTAAGTTCACAACACTAAAGGGATGCAATGGAAATGTCTCTTATTTTACTGTTCTGGTCTGATCTCCATTCAAAGAGAATATGGTAAATAAGTGACATTAGAACAGGGAGACGGGTCAATTTGAACAACAGGAAAACAATGGATCTCAGTGGTGGATTGGACAATTACAAAGGACAGACTGCAGCCATATGAGCTTGCAATCACCCCAGAGAGCAGAGAGACCAGGAGTAAATAATGTCCAAAAGAGACAGACTGTGCTGTGGTGTCAGGACCATCAGTGGAGTAACGCGATAACTAATTTCCAGACCTTTCTGCGGCAGTGCCTCGCTTATGACTCCCTGTAAGGCTTGAAATAATGTTTTTGTTGGCACTCTGCCTAAAACATCTCTTTCCAATAGATTATTCCCCTTGTCTTAAAAAATAAAACAATTTAAGTCAATTTTTTTCATTCATTTTTAGGCAAAACGTACATTTTGTAAAATGTATAACCTTCAATGTTCTCTTTAACTTCCAATTCTGAGAATATTACAGTACTATATAATGCTGCTATAATCATATTAAGCATTTCTATAGATGAGAACTGAAGATTACCTGTTGTGTTTACATATTTTACCTCCAGTATTTTGATGCCACACTACCAGCGTGACAGGAGCTGTGGAGCTGACCTTAACACAACTTTACTGCTACAATCCCTCATCAGTCACCTTCAATCTGTGCGCGGGAATGTATAAAAACCCACAGAAGAGCCGTCGGATGTGCCCTCTCCAACCTTCTCCATCCCCGGTTTTCCTTAGCAGATTCAACCAACTCTGAGGCAAGACCTGAACTCTATGTTCTCCAACTCTCAGCTGTCAAACACTGTCCAAAATATTAATGAACACATATGCAGAAGTGAGCTTATGTTTTTTTGTTTTTTTAAAAAAAAGCAATGCACAGGACAGGAGCAAGAAAAAATGCTGAGTGAATGTTTGAGTATTAATTGGACTACAAAAAGAAATGATTTGTTTTGAGTGTTAGACTCTTTTCAACATTTATATTTTATATGTGTGAGGACCCAGGTGCAGCCCAACAGGCACAAAATGAGTCTGCAGCAACTATATCAAGCAATACAACAGTTGAGGTTGTGCTGAGTATCAGCGCTGGTGTGATCCGGTCGCAGATCATCACACCTGTCTGGTATTCCGTACAACACCATGACTTTGAGTGTGTCATTGCTTTCATACAAATGTTTCACAAGTGCATTTTTTGAGTTAACAGTAATAAGCGAGAAGATATGATATATAAAGAGATATGATTTGTTTTTTCTTTCTAATCATTTATTTGGCTCCATCAACATAAAGAGTTCCACAACAGATGGGGAGACTGGCTGTTGCCAAAGGTAAGTAACGGTTATTAGAACACCTGTGCAGCAGAGTGATCCCAAGCTTGTTGTGCTCTACATCAGCAAGCATGGAATGATTCTTGTCCAATCAAATTACTTGATCGGAAGTGACTGTTGTATAAGATGAAATATAACAATATAGCCGGAACAGGTAAGGTACAATTGAATTATCAGCAACTGTGGTGCCTGCCCTCATTAATACTGTATTATTATATTAAAGCCACACTTAAATGACAGTTATACATGCATGTCTCAGGATTTGTGTTTTCTGCATATGTTGAATTTCGAACTCCAATGTAGCCAAAAGAAAAAGACCCACAAAAGAGTTGGAGGTCCAGCACCACCACTGCCCAAAGATGCTGAAGAGATGCCCTCAATCATCACTGAGGGCATCTCTGGGGGAAGCTCAGGGGCATACATAACAGGTAAGGTAGTGGTACCGCATACAGCATGTGCATGCATCCGTTTTCTAGTGTTAGCTCTCTAATTAGCATCCATTCATCAGAGGCACATTCATTTGCGCTGAGTACGTTTCAGTTCTAATGCATTTGGCTGTTGTTTCTTAGTGTTATAATCTATTTCGAGGTGACTCAGAGTCTGAAAAAATGTGATGGGACCTGCACAGTTGTTTTAAAGAGAAGCACATGATGGGGCTAAATTTCTACCAGTTACTGATGGTGTAATTTGTCTTCTGGAGACTTCTGCTATAGCAAACCTTCATACTACTGTAAGTATGAAGTGTACAGCAGTACTCTTGAATCTTGTCTCATTACAGGAAGATGAAGACACAATATCAGTCACCGCAGATGCAGAGAAGGCCGTGAAGGTTTACGCCCTTTTAAATAACTTTTGTTTCAGTTAATGCTAGTGCTATGATACAACTGGGTGCTTATTTCTCTCTAACAGGGCATTGCTGGAGATTACAGTGAGGAAGAGGGTCCATCAACCTCAGCGTACCACAGAAAGATGTTCATAAGTATTGACCCACAGCTTCCTATGACACCAAACAGACTTGGCACTGTGGGGTCCAACTTCATTTACATTACTATATCTCCCTGTGAACCAACTGTACAAGCTGTACTTGCAAACACAAAAGCTGCCGATCAAAACAAAAAGATACAAATGGATTATGCTGGATCATCAGTTAAAGTTATGGCCTTTAGCTGCCTACAGCTGGACGCTTTTTAATTGTTTCCTGCAACAAAAGATTAAATGTAAATCAATGTTACTTCCAGGACGGGCCAGTGAGAAATGATTAAAATATGTCTCTAACAGCTCTTCCATCAGCAGGGGTAATTTGCATTATTGTCTGAATCCACTGGGGAACCTTAGGACATTGCTCCCCTGTAATTGTGATTGTAGCATAGGATTATACATGCAACTATGAAGTCAAAACCAATTTTGATGTGACCCTGAGCATACTAGAATTCCTCAGCATCCCAATGGCCATCTCTACCCTGGCTCGCATCCTGTGGTGAGCTACTTTGTAGTGTTGCTGTTGAGGCTGGGCTCAAGTGGAGGGTAAGGGGTCAATACCTGCTGATGGCCGAGGTTCTTAGGACCTCTGCTATGATGATGCAAGATAGAGTTCAATGTTTTAGTTGCAATAGGAGAAAACAAAGAATTTACAGGATATCGCTATATTGTAGATAAACTCACCAGGGGCAAATCTATCACTCATGTTGCTTCCACATTGTAGATAATGTAGGCTGCATCATCAGATACAGCTACAGTAGCTGTCATGTGAGGTTTATTTCATTTGGAATGTTAACTACTATTTAGGCTTACCTTAATGCTGTGGAAAAGTCTCCTATTTACAAGATCTACTTCATTTATTCTGGGGACCACTGCCTTGAGATGTCTGGTGGGTCTAGGACTTGGGAACACTGCAAATGTCTACAGTAGTCCTGAATGATAAATCATTCAATCGGGGTCTGATCATCCGTTCACTGCAGAGTATTTGTGCTCCAACATCAGCTGGCTCCTCGAGAAACAGACACGCCATGATATTGTGTTCAATCTGCAGGCTTCAACTTGAGAGCAGGGAAGCCCAGGGCTAGCTGGAACGAATTTCACAGTTTGCTGGGTAACTGCTTCTGAGTCTGGTTAACTGACTCAGAATTACACTGAACTGGCATTGGGAAAACAAATATAAAGAGCGTTTCCCCTCATTTCAAGGTTTACTGACTTTTCACTCAACCTGCTTTTTGAAAAAAACCCAAGTCAGGGTCATTTGTCCATGCTTTTGGACATTTTCTTTACTTTATTTTGTTACTTTATCAAAGTTTCTAAATACTCATATTCAGGTTGGAGCTTTGTGTGTGCTTTTATGATGAAATATACTTGAATATTTGCTGAATCGGCAGCTTTGAATGACACTCACAAGAGAAGCTTTTACTGTCGATTTTATGAGAACTCTTCAATATTTTTTATTTGTAGAAAAAGGCTAAAGATCAACGAACAGAACAACAAGAGCCGTTGAACATAAAGAAGTCTATAAATGCCTATATGCTGTTTCTCAAAGAACATAAGGTCTAACCTTCGGGCATTTGTTGATGGTCTGGGAGGGGAGGAGAGGGGAGGGGAGGGGAGGGGAGGAGAGAAGAGAAGAGGAGAGGAGAGGAGAGGAGAGGAGAGGAGAGGAGAGGAGAGGAGAGGAGAGAATTTTTCACTGAGCATTGAGAACTTCAGAAACCTTTACATTAAAATTCAAAAGTCATAACACACTATTCCTGGGAAAGCCACAACTTTTGATGTTTTTTTTGTCTCAAATAAAAATGAAATCAGAGATGAAATAATTCTTATTTAAATAGGCCCCCATGATTTGCTAATTTCCCTGATGGACACCCCCTAAAGGGATCAATAAAGTACTCTTGATAATATATAGCATGTCTTGCCTGTATGTATGTATGTATGTATGTATGTATGTATGTATGTATGTATGTATGTATGTATGTAGTATGTATGTATGTATGTATGTATGTATGTATGTATGTATGTATGTTAGCAAAACAGTTGATTGGACAAAATGCCCTGAGGTTTAGTCTAATAAAATGTAAAAACATCACTGTACCACACACTTACCCGCCCCCACCACCCAAATGGACTGCAGTTGGCAGGTGGAATACACGGACAACCCACGCTGTGTTTGTGTTAGAATCAGTGTGTTGTCCTTAAATGTTGTCTTTTTTTGTGTCCCTGTTTATTTAAACCTGCTTCTTCCTCCTTCTTTTGCTAGATTGTCATTTCAAAACGAGTCAAGCTTCTCCTCTTGTTTTCTTTAATTAGATTTCAGATTCTGAAATAAGATCCTGTCTGATGTTCTGAATCTGTCTGTCTCTTTGTTTGGACAACCTGTTTGGTACGGACTTGTGTGATTTAAATGCTGTTCATTCTACATTGGGGTCCTGCTTTTTTGGATCATGATGGACTGTCTGTGTAAATGGGAAAATGGTGGTGTTCCTGGTTCCACTGCATTAGGACAACACAATGCTGTACACTAAAGGAAGTCAAACAAGTCAACAAAACATATAGCCTCTCTTGTGCAAATGTTACAAATCAACTATTTTTATAGAGCAATAAGAATTTTTTTTCACCACTTTATCATTTTCAGGGTTACAGGGAAGATGCTGGAGCCTATCCGAGCTGCACATGGGTGAAGGCAGGGTGCACCCCAGGATGAGTTGCCAGCTCATCGCTGTCCCCTGTGTAAACATTTGGGAGTTTGGTATTGCTCAGGGGTACCTCAGCAGTGCTCTCAGCAGTGCTCTGAAAGTTCTGGCTCATACCAGAACACCTTCCATGTTATGTCAGCCCAGTCTCCACCCTTGCAGGACACACCTTCCTGTATGAAATTTGGCCAGCATGTCTAGAGGTGACGCTTTATCTCGATGAAAGTTCCTCAGAGTGGCTCAGCACCTCCACCCTCAGAGACTTTTGATTATTGTTTTACAGTTGTTGAGAGCTGGACTGGTGGTGTTTCTACAGTATGTCACCGACCAAGAACCTCTGAAGATCCGCTCTTCTGGCTGCAAAGAAGGACATTATCGACCTCCACATTTGGCTGTCTGTGAAACAACCATCTCTCAAACAGCAACCACAGCATTCCATCATCACTGCCAGGCTTACCTGCGGTTGGAGCATCCACTGATGGGAGCCCATCCCCGTAAACACCCCTAAGATAACTGCATGGTTATCTTGTATTCAGCTTTTTGATTGCCACAGCAGCAGAGCAGTGATGACCAGTTTTTCTGTGGGTTTATGTGATCACACTCATTATTGCAGTCATGCCTTCCCTTAATAGGGATAGCATCTTGAACTATCACGATATGTGAAGCTTTTGGGGTGGGGCGGGGGGTGTAGAGGCCACATTCAGGCTCTCCTTTAGTACGAATATGAAGAGCTGCTGCAGGTTGTTCCAATACCTGGTCTGTTGCTGTTGGATTAGACCTTCCCCTCCCGCAGGATATTATCACGTTAACATCTTCTAACAGCCTTCTCTGACTGATTTATCGCTGGATGATGCCTAATTTTAACCTAATATTCCACTGATAATATCAGTGAAATCCATCGGTTTTTTTTCTTCTTTTTTTGCTTCAGGCAAGTGGACTTAACTTAAATTCAGATTAAAAGTGCTCTTGTTGCTCACTTTACCTTCACATCTCAATAAAATATTCATGATGTCCTGAAGCATGATGACTCGATGAAAGCCGGAGCTGAAATTCACATTTCTGGCATTAAATGGGGGTAAAGAGTAAATTGAAACACAAGTAAAAAAGGTTAATTCTACAGGCATTGCATCACGTTTTATTTAATATAAATCTGAATTTATAAAGAGTGTTTCTCAAATTTTCTGGTCAAATATTAATAGAATAGAAAGTAATAAATAAGCAAAGGAGTCCAGTTGCAGGTAAGTTACCTCAGCCCCTTGTCTTGTAGCGATGTTAGAACAGGTCAGATGTTTTCTAAAGTGTGATGTCTCTCTCTATACAGCTTACTGACGAAAAGGCCTAGCAGACAAGATGGTGAAAAGGGGGCTAAATTGTTCCGCTTATCCTGATCCTCTTATCAGCTCCTCAGCCTGACCTTTAACATCCATCTTTACCATGCTCCAAATTCCAGTCACACTTTTTTAATCCTCATTGAAAAATCTTTATGATGTGATTTTCTGTTTTGTCTGTGGAGCAATACATTAATATGTCACATTGTTGCAAAGAAGTGGGCCGGTGCTCCAGGGTCAGTTGTGGACGACTCAGTCAGCCTGTATATTGTGGGTAGCGTCTCCCGCTGCCTGCTTTTGATGCATATTTAAGTCTCCAGCCTGACCGCAAGGCAATGTCCACAGTCCCTGCAGCCAAAAACATTTCCCACAGATTCATTTTCATCTCGTGCCATGAGCTCTAGGCCAGGAACCATGACAGCTAGCCAGCCAGCCAGCCAGCCAGCCGGGGGAGCTGGCGCTGCCGCGCTGTCCCACAGCCTCAGCCCTTCAGCCGTGACACCACAGAGGGTTGCACATGAGCTGCCAGCTGATAAATGAGCTGACAAGCCTCCTCACCGTTACTCATTTCCCGTCCTGGGGGAGCCAGGGAGGCAAGGAGAGAAATTTTGATGGGAGAAAGATGGGAGACAGAAAAGAAAAAAATCTGAACTGACTTTGCAGCAGGGCTATTTTTAGCACAGCTGTAATGTGCTCCATTAGTTTGAGACTGTACTACAGGGAGAAGAGGGTTGAGAAGTCTTTAGGAGGGCAGTCGGAAGTGAGGGGCCGAGCAGAAGATAAAGGTCGCATAGGGGCCGCATGAAAGAAGAGAAACACAGGCTGAGGAAGATAGGTTCTAGATAAGCAGCTTTGAAGAAGGTGAGAGATACAGCTAATGCAAGGCAGCTCATTAAAAAGCAGACGGATAAGCCTGCACAGCAGGAAACAATATGCTCACAATCATTTCCTGAATAAATCACTTTGTACGCTGACTGTCTGAAGTGCTATTGGGCATTTCTTTGCTCATATTCTACAGGAGAATATCAAGTTTGCCTAAGCTGTGCAAAAGACTTAATGTTGGACATCAGCATGTTTGATTTTGAGTGATGAAACAAGGGTATATTTGAGAAAATGGCAACATCAAATGCTCGGTGACAGAGGTTAGATCCCTCTGTCCTCCCTCATGGGACCCCTCAGTATAATTTAGGCTCTATTGACTGCTGATGGTTTTGGTCTCTTTCAACAAAACCTGTTCTAATATGGCCACATATACACAGTTTTATTTAAGTTCTTATTTCTGGTAACTCAGAAGGGTTCAGACATTCCAGTGTGACTTTAACTTGTGTAAATGACACTGAGGTGTCAGAGTCATTCTGACAAAGGAACCTTTCAAGTGAGACACGCTTATGTCTGGCCATTGTTTATGTCATGTACATTTTTTTAATGCTAAAATTCCCAGTGTTGTGCAGATACAGACCTTCTCCCTGAAATACTCTACAAAAAAGAGTAAATGCAGCGATGCTAGCGGTGCACCAGGGTTTCTTGGGCTTGAATAGAGCTCTGCAGGAGAAGACTGTGCAAGGGTCATTTCTGCTGAGGTAAACGAGCAGTGGGTTGCCAAGGCCAAGGTTCCAAAGGACAAGCGGCGGCATTTGAATGACCTTCTCCCCTTTCGTTCACATTCTTTGGAGATGGAGGGGAGAGAAATAAAAAGAAAAAATTATAACCCCCCAGGAAACCATTAAATACACAGGCAAATATATCAATTACAAATCTGAAAGTCAAGGAGAGAATACGCTTAAAAGACTATTAAGCTCTCTGTTGCTGTCTAAAGCTCCGCATTTCCCTTCAGCTCCACCTGGTCATGAAGTGGAAACGCATTGTAATTACAGCTGTCCTTCATCCCTTCTGCTTGTACTCACAGTGCAACTCATGCCTCCCATGATGCTACTTATTCTCCTTAGTGTGCTTTTCCTTCTTTTTTCTCTTCCCCCCTTCCTCACATCAAGCTCCCCGTCTTTTCACTGGCAGGCAGCTCAAGCTGTGAAATTCTCTGCCTCTCGGTTCCATTCGCTCTGTTAATGGTGGTGCCATTTGTCACTTAGTGTTCCTGTGTAGATGAGGGAGTAGATGGGGGTTTTATTTTTCTCAGCCTATTTATTGCACACATCTGTCATCCTTGTTTCTTTTTAAATAAAGAAAAACAGCACAGCTTTGGAGCTCAGTTCCCTTCGCTTCTATCACACTCATAGATGTGTGCAAAAAATGACCTCTGTGATGGATCATATGTGACATTTCACACAGCAATAATGACATGAGGATGAATGATGTCGTGCTGCTTCTGCTCCATGCTTGCCTCTCTTCAGTTTGCTCAAAGATTATCTCAAGTATATTTAAAGTAGTTCAGTGAAAACAAGAGTGGCGGTGAGAAGCTCCTGAATGGTGGTAAATGAGAACCTGGTTTGCAATTTCAGATGAACTCAGAAGGATTCTAATTTGGGATACTGTGAGATGAGATTATTTTCATGATATTCAAGTATGTTGTAAAATTTGTTCAGCAGAGGTAGGTGAGTTCTGCATTGTGGAAAATTAAACATTTATTTTTTCCATAGTTGAAATGGTCGTTAAACTCCTCAAGCTGCAGGGGTTGTTTCCCCGTTCTGTGATCACAGCTTGAATATAGGTTTTAATCCTTGGACATTGTTTATACTTAAGGCTAGAACAAAAAGCCTTCCACTGTAGTTTCTAGTTTAGTCTGCAAGACAGAATAATGTTGTTTTCTGTTTTGCCTGCAAATTTATATATCTTGGTCCATGGAGGTTTGCTTTAACGTTCCTCCTTATGTGCTGAAAGAACTCAAAGCCTTAGAAGAGCTGAGCACTGAATTCAGGTTATCCTCATTTTAAGTGTGTAAGTGTTTTCTCACGGGTCAAATACTGATGCTTTTTGGTATTTTCATGCTGGGAAATAAGTGCAGCCAGTATTTCACAAAAGGCTGCAGGTATTACAGGTAGAAATAGAATGTTGGGTTCCTGTTAATAGTCAGTTACACTACTTGAATAAAATACAGCTGATTAAGTGTACAGTGTGTGGTTGTTCTTGTCTCCTTTTCCGAAAATCACACTATGAAATAATCTCTCATGACAACAATCTTAGGCTAAATTTACACAATAGGTTAGCTACCTACACTATTAGTGGTTATGGTGTTTACAAATGTCATATTTTTTCTTAATTCTTTTAAAAAATCTTATCACGATACCCTGAATGTCCCCATAAGTACGGCTAAGCTTAAACAGTCATATGTAAGCTGACACAACAAGGATTAAATTTAATCAACCGAATGTCACGTGAGTGAGGTTTATTTATACAGTAATTATGTCAGAGTCAGGAAAAGCTTCAAATGCATATAAAAAACTATCAAACTGCAGTGAGGTCAAAGGGAGAAAAGGTCATCGGTTAAACTAAAAAAACTGGCCTGATCTGTCAGCACGTGAACCTTGATGTCAGCTGGTGTCCTGTCTTTAGACGTCTGCACTGGAACCAGGGAATCCAGCCTGAACCAGTTCTGCAGAAGAGAAAATGACAACAATCCCATTGAGAGGTTAAAAAAGAGGCATTACAATAAGTTCTGCATAGTAGCAGCCTTTCGAAGAGGGAGGACAAGTGTTTCAGGCCAATTAAACAGCAAGATTTGTCAGGAATTTATTAAATGGGAGAATTGTGAGCCCATTCTGCACCAACATGGCTGTGTCTGACACCTCAGGTTCCTACGGGAACAAGATTACACTTTCAACTTCTAAAAAGCAAAGAGAAAACTCCCAGTGACTCTTGAGCTCATTCTACAGGAACCACAGAGGTGTGAGCTCCCTGTATTGGCTGTGTGATAAAAATAGCAGTTACATCTCTCCTTGTCTCCCTGTGATCACTGTCCTGTCTGCTTACTGCTGCGGACAAGATTGTGGACAATGGAACTGATGTGTTAAATTTACCATATTCTTTATGATTCACACACTGTAGCTCTTTTCTAAAACACTTGCTAACTGGGGTCGGATGGCTGGTTTAAGCCTCAGCATCATGCATGAAAGTATTGCAGAAACTGAGAAATAACAAGTCATTGTGAATTCTGTCCTAACGCGCAAGATGAAAAGTAAGTTTAAAGTGGAATGAAAATATGTTTAACTCCACCGGAGTGCCTCAAAAGCAGGAGATAAATGAGTGATATTAATTAAATTCTGTAGGTCTCACACTCGAGACATCGTGGCGGCTGAAAGCTGTTTCAGAACGCCCTCTGATCTTTAGTATTTTCCCTGTTTTGTTCCTTTAAAAAAGCCTTTTCTTGTTAAAATGCATAGATGATAGAGGACCTATTTAAAGTTGAACTATATCTGCCTGCGCAGTGCTTCTGCAATAGAACAGATTTTATTCCACTGAGAATTAAATAGAAGCAAAAATCCTGAATTATCAGTTCATTTATGTATTCTGTGATTCATGAAGTCTTAAAAGGGAATTTGCAAAGGATTCTTCATCCCCGAGCTGAGCTCTTGACTTGCTGGGTGGTTGTTAAACTTAAAATGATAAATACAACTGATAATGGTTGTAATCCTGTTGGTCAGCGGAACACATTCTTTTACGAAATTGAAGTTACAAAAGATTCAAAGTCATCATTGTCCTTTATTTCTGGATTTAATGATTGTCCTTTAAACCATGAAATGAACAAGCATCTGTATGGCCACCACATTTTCCTGCTTCTGATCCATACAAGCATGTGAACCAAACATCAGAACAGGAGCAGCTGATTATTGCTTATCAGCATCCTTAAATCCCAGCCACAGTCACTCTCACATACTCCAGTACCAGTGGCTTTTCGGGAATTGGCTGTGTTCCAGATGTGTTTCTTTTTCTCTTTTCTTAAATAAATAATGTGTTCTCTCTCAGATCCCCGCTCCTCTAAAAGGACATTTCCATGGCACTGCCTCGTTCTTTCAGTCCTATGACATTAAAAGGATGGCTCTTCAATTTGCCCTCAGTCCTGCCTTAATCTCACTGCAGCCTGCGGCCTTTAATGAAATACATAGGAAACAGATTCTCAGTGAATTATTTTGGTTATTGCTTTCTGTATTTTGGAGATTGAATCCTTCTATTAATAAAAGCTTCTTTGGAGCAAATCACTTGAAGTGCTATTTTTGCATCAAGAGATGAAAACATTAAATATGTAACGCTGCTGGACTGAGGAGATATTTAAGGGAGGAGAGTTTGCCTGTATTATCCCATGAACACATGGCGGCTGCAGTCTGGCCTGCTGAGGGAAAATTGCGTCTTCATTTCAGACTGACAAACGAACAATGTGATTTCTGAAGATGCTCTGACAAAAGGTACGGTCCTCCTGCAGGTTCAGTCATCGTCGGTGTGTCAGGAAATTAAAAGCTCTCCCAGACCGCTCTGACAGCATGACGACGGAGATGGAGCAGATTTCTCACAGGGAAGGATAAATGAGAGAAAAGAGGAGCCACGTCTGCTGGGAGTTCATTACCAGATTGGGACAAAAATAGGCTTTACAGATTGTCGTCTGGAAGATAAGAGGAGCAGATCATTAAAAAGTCTCCACTGGTGGCCCCACCGACCAACCGACCGACCCATCAGTCAGATGTGCCTCGCCTTCGAGAATGATGTTCAAATCATTCATGATTCACCAAATCATCAGTTTTTATCCTTTTTATCCGTAATCAATCACTGTTTGTGTTGTTCTTTTGTGTTTGATCAGTGAAAACAAGCCGTTACGCAGAAGTTCTGGACCTCAGCGGGAGCTGGCAGGGCAGTTTCCAGTATGGTGGAGATGAAACCGTGTGTGTGGGGGAGCTAAAACACTTGTACAGTGCCAAATCGACAGTAGTCATCCTACAGGTTTTCCACAGCACTGATTTGTGAGGTGATTTCTTTGACATTCTAAGGAGGTTTTCTCCACTGTTGGGCCATATTTATGCAACCTAGTCAACTGTACTGGATCTTTCTGTAATCGGGGATTTTAAGGCCCATTTCTAAACTGTCTTCCTTTCCAAAATCCAGATCAGCTACTTTCAGCTCATGCACGTTTCAGCTATTAACTCTGGTCTTAAATGTAACTGCTTCATTTATTATAGCCGACCATGACTTCCTAATTGCTCGTTGGAGCAGTGGGTATGAAGCAGGCACTCAGGGCTGGAATGTTTTGGGTTCAAACTGTCTTACTGGACAATCTGTGATGGCCTGGTGACTCTGTGTCCCCACCGCTCTTCTCTCATGAGGCATGTGTGTCAAACTGTTTAGATGAGATTAAGGCCTGGTTAACCCTAAAGTTTTTGAAATTTTAATACTAAAAAGACAGAAGCGATGGTCTTTGGTGGCACCTCTTTGACTCCACCAGTTTAAGTGGGTTCCTTGGAACATTACGCCAGGCCTTTTCTTAGTGATCTGGGGTAAAATACGATGTAGATGATAAATTTGACAGCCAGATTAGACAGCTCTGGTGCATACCAGCTTCTTCCAGATGAGGCAGCTGGCAAAACTCTTTTTTTTCTCAGAAAAAACACCACTTTGAAACAAAAATCCATGTCTCTGTGACTGCTTGGCTGGAATACTGTAATGCACATTATATGAGAGTTAGTGGGTCCTTCTTGCACATCTTCAACTGGTAGAAGAAAGTCTGATCACAGTTCATCAATTTAAACCATCACTCTTCATGGCTTCCCTTCCATTTTAGAATAATCTTTTAAATTCTTTCATTTGCTTTTAAATCCCCAAATGAGCTTACCCCATCATACCTCTCCGAGCTGCTATACCCCTACACACATCCAGCAGATATCCCAGGTCAGCTGACCAGTTGCTCCTGAGGGTTCTCAAACCCAGGCTGAAGCTCGAAGGGGACTGAGCATCTTCTGCTGCAGCTCCAAAACTATGGCTAGAACTCTCACTGCACAATTGACAAGAATACCTCACTGTCTAATTTTAAAGAACACCTCTTTCCCTTGGCTTTTCACACTGTGTAGGTTGTTGATTTTGTGTGGATATTTAATCTAGGGTAGACAGTCTATTTTTTTGTTTTATGTTTTTTGTCTTTATCTTAAGTAATATCTTATCTTAGTAAGTATCTTAAGTATTTTATCTTTTTATTATGTTTTTAGCGTGTCTATTTTACTTTACTTTGCACTTTGGAAACTTTTATGTTTATTTCTCTCCACAGCCGGCCATCAGCTGGAGGGTCCCCCTATATGAGCCTGGTCCTGCTCAAGGTTTCTTCCTGTTAAAGGGGAGTTTTTCCTTGCCACTGTTGCTTGTTGGGGGTCCGGCCCTGGGATTCTGTAAAGGGCCTAGAAACAATTTTGATTGTAACAGACGCTATATAAATAAAGATGGATGGATGGATGGATGGATGGATGGATGGATGGATGGATGATGGATGGATGGATGGATGGATGGTGTGGATGGATGGATGGATGGATGGATGGATGGATTTAAAATGATGCTTATAAATAAAATGGAATCACGTCATTACAGATAGAAAGGCTATGGTGCATCCATGAAAGCCTGGTTTATTCTCCACTTCCAGTGTCAGCCTAGAAATGGTCCTTTGTTGTGTGACCACATAAACTCTAAGGGGGTAAATTTGTACACTCCATCTAATCAAAATTTAAATACTGTACTTTTTGCCATTTTGTACAACCTCACTGATTATCTTAAGGCTACTCAAGGATAATCAATGCATTTAGAGTTCAACCTTTGGCTGTAAGGTAACAGCCGCATCGCAGAACCTTTCGCGTCTATAGCTTCTGCTTTTGTTGGGTTGACCTTCCAGTGTATCATGCCTAAGAGAAGACCAGCAGCTGTGTGAAAGTGCCAACAGCTCAAGTTTACCACCACATCTGTTTGGGTAAATGAAGAGGGATATAAACAAGACAGTGGAGGTGAGACGAGATAGCAGGAGAAAGATAGGTGCTGTTAAAAGAGCAGGTGATCGAGCTATATCAAACAGTTATGGCATCATCTTATTGCAGGAATTATGCAGCACTAGGTGAAAAAAGCACCCCTGAGCCTCCAAATATGGAACTCACTGATCAGATTTGCTGCTATGAATCTTGATTTTTGTAACAATTCGATGCAACTATTTTGGTCAAACTTGAAAGTATGACATCAGCTGGCTCCTCCACTTCTGGATCTGTATGATCCTGTTGCTTTCTAACTTTAAATCCCTCCATCCCCGTCTGATCCTGACAGATCTCCCACGAAGCTGAAGTCCTGTTAAGACGCAGCATTGATTGTTTCATATTCGCTTGTGTTTAGATTTTTTGTATTCACAAATCTGACAATATATGATCCATTGGTGTTGCATAATAGTCAATAATCTTTTTAAGGTATGTGAGGTTTACTGTTGATTTAACCATGGAATCAAACCACAAGGACAAGACATGAGCAGAAGAGTCCCTGTTCTTCCTTCATTTATATTTGATGAGCTGGTTCAAAATAGCAAAAGAAATCATGACCGAATGTATGTGTGTAAGGGCATAAAGAGAGGATCTGCAGCACTCTAACACTCCATTCAGCAGACGGCGGCACCATCCCATGAAATGATGCATCAACATGGTGTTGACACCGCAAACATAACATCCCGTTCCACCACCTCGGTCAGACCACCTGCCTCCCACTAACAGATGGCGCAAACCTCTCCAGCCAATTGACTGCAAAGTAGTAAAAGATTGACCTAAACCCTTTCTGTGGAAATGTTTTCTTCATTCATCAGAGATGAATTATGTGGAATTCGATCGCACCCAGGAACGATATAGGTAGTATAAAAGGTCAGTCTAACATAACCCCCTGGAGGGCCTTGTCAATAGAGCATGTATGGATGGGCTGCATCATTGCTCTGGGTCTGGGGTCTAGTATCAGACATTAAAAATAATAAAGAATTTATGTTAGTCTGTAGGGGAAGCTGTTCTGGTAGCAGGAGGAGGTGCCAGGACACCTTCAGAGCACTACAGAGGTACCCTTGAACAAGGAACTGAACCCCTTTATGCTCACAAATGGCCTTGCGATGTGATGACGGGTTTGTGTATATGTGGGACTGATGTCTTCATTTCTGTTCTTTTACTTTATAGCATGGATATGATTCAATGCACTTCAGTTTTGTCTGAGTTTATAGTGAATCTTTCAGGATTCACTTGGGAGCAGGCTTCGGAGACAGCATATATTTGTTTGCATACAGCAAGTAGAAGTGGGGGCCCACATCTGGGAATTGGAGATAACCAATGATTAATTACCAGATGTCCAGATCTCCCTCCCCATTCCCTGTTTTTTACCAAAAGTGGATTCAGCACCGATGCATTATTTGGTAAAATGTGTGAAAAGGAGACATGAAACCTAGAAATTGAGAATATGTAAATGAGGATCTGAATATTGTGTGTGCAAAATGTGAAAAGCCATTGTCTTTCTTTGTTCAAACCCGTTCTGTTCCAATTTGGCCTGTAGAACTCCAGCTAGAAAGATGCCTGAATTGAAATACTTTTTCGAAGAAGAAGTCTTGGAAAGTCTCCCTCACTTGAAATTGTTGAAATTCTTCTCAAGACAAGACTTTAAATTCACCAAAGCTCTTCATTTGGCAGCTTTAAAGACACATTAAAGATATATCAGTTTAAGTCTTTATGGTCTTTAAGGGGTCTTACACACATAGCATCTTTGACCTATAACCACCTGACCGTTGCCCTCCCTTTGATACTCTCTGTCTGCCTGCCTGCCTGCACAGCCAGAGTTAAACCTGATTAGAGATGATTGGTTATGGGCCACTGATGGAGATGGGACCACCTCTTTTCACCATCAACAGCATTTTCTAATTAACTCACAGGGAGTGTGTGTGTGTGTGTGTGTGTGTGTGTTGTGTGTGTGTGTGTGTGCGTGTGTGTGTGTGTTAGCTTCAAGGTTTATACAAGGTAAGGTTTCATCTGGCAGGCCCATTTTGTGTGTTATTTGTGTTGGACTCCTCCAGGAAGATCACAGAGAAGCACTTCCTCAAACACACTGATCCAGCTCAGCTGTCGAAGGGTCAGTACAGGAAATCATTAATGCTGTTTTTTTATCCCAGTGTACAATAACTCTCTCAAGGGCCAGAGGTAAAAATGTACCAAATCTCTCACTTATATCTATATTTATATAACTTCCTCTGCTCTTTTATAGTTTATATTTGTTTATGGGTATTTTTCCTTTATTTTGTATTTTTGATTTTTCTCTTGTTGCTATGGTTGTACGGATGATGATTATGGTGATCATGGTGACAATGATACCAACACACTCATATGTGTATATCTATCCATCTACAGGTATTGCTGACTTCATAGCTCTGTGCTGACCTGTCAACCTCTGACCCCGCTGATCCACTCAGCTATTATAAAGATTAAATTATGTATTTCCATGATTTAAGGCTATTCTCTCCTCTACCTGTCCTCCCCATTCTCCTCCTTCTCTCCTCAGCTGGCCATCAGCAGGAGGGTCCCCCCATATGAGCCTGGTCCTGCTCAAGGTTTCTTCCTGTTGAAGGGGAGTTTTCCCTTGCCACTGTTGCTTGTTGGGGGACAGGCCCTGGGATTCTGTGAAGTACCTAGAGACAATTTTGATTGTAACCAACACTAAATAAAGAGGATTTGATTGATTTGTACATATTCATATGTACAGTATATACACATCTAGAGTTGTATATATTTTGCTGTTGTTCAGATCAAATCAATCTTTATTTATATAGTGTCTTATACAATCAAAATTGTTTCAAGGCACTTTCCATAATCCTAGGGCCTGACCCCCAACAAGCAACAGTGGCAAGGAAAAACTCCCCTTTAACAGGAAGAAACCTTGAGCAGGACCAGGCTCATGTAGGGGGACCCTTTTGCTGATGGCCGGCTGGGTAGAGAGAGAGGAGAGGGGGGAGGACAGGTAGAGGATAGAATGGAGAGGAGAGGAGAGGAGAGGAGAGGAGAGGAGAGGAGAGGAGAGGAGAGGAGAGGAGAGGAAACCATGACCACAAGGACAAGACATGAGCACCCTCTGTGGGTTACAGAGGCCTGTCAGAAACATGATAACCTGACAGGCCTCTGTCACTCCACTGGGTTGTTATTGCTATTCTTATTTCATCACCTGTATAGGCCTCCTTCCAGGTTCACCTTTACTATGCAGGCGGCTGTACAACTTCAGCAAACCCGAGAAGAAGGCAATGGTGAAGTATGGCAGAATCCCCGGACATCAGCCTTATTCGGTCCTCTTCTTCTCCCTCTTCTTTTTGTTGAGAAGGCAGACATGTTTTTGCATCCCTGTATAGGTTTAAATGACTTTACCATCAAAAATAACTACCCACTCCCACTTATTGACTCTTATTTCAGACCATTACACAACACCGCCATGTTCACAAAATCGAATCCCCATAACACATCACCTTGTGAAAAGGTAAGAGGAGTGGAAGATGGCTTTTAACATGCCCCTAGGACACTTGAAGTATCAAGTTATGCCTTTCAGACTCCAGGTGTTAGTTAACAGTGTTTTACATTCCTTTTAAAATAAATGTTTTAGTCCACATAGATGGCATTTTGGTGTTCTCCCAGCCTTATTCGGTCCTCTTCTTCTCCCTCTTCTTTTTGTTGAGAAGGCAGACATGTTTTTGCATCCCTGTATAGGTTTAAATGACTTTACCATCAAAAATAACTACCCACTCCCACTTATTGACTCTTATTTCAGACCATTACACAACACCGCCATGTTCACAAAATCGAATCCCCGTAACACATCACCTTGTGAAAAGGTAAGAGGAGTGGAAGATGGCTTTTAACATGCCCCTAGGACACTTGAAGTATCAAGTTATGCCTTTCAGACTCCAGGTGTTAGTTAACAGTGTTTTACATTCCTTTTAAAATAAATGTTTTAATCCACATAGATGGCATTTTGGTGTTCTCCCACACACCTAGGGAGCATGGTGAACAAGTGCAGAAGGTAAGGCAGAGAAATATGAATTTCACCAAAACAAGCTTTTTAGGATTGGTGACTGTGATGGGATGCTTTGCCCAGACCCAACAAAAGTCATGACAGTTTGACAGGAAGCCCAAGCTGCTCTTGAACGCACCACAGGGAGGAATAGTTGCATAGCTGACAGCGTACAAAGTACGGAGTAGGGTGGCAGGTCTGATTTTCAGCCTGTGACCTCCCCCCTCCAGGTTGCCTCTAGAAATCTTGTGGCAGGCTACATCAGCACCTGTCCCATCAAACAGATCATTAATCCTAGCGGCGTCTGCTTGAGGTTGCAGGCAGCCCTCAGGGTCCACCCAGTCTTCCAAGTCCCTCTTTTAAAATCAGTGGTGGAGAGCCCCCTTCACCTTTGGCTGAACCCCCCCCCCCACACACACACACACACACATACACCTCCCTGCATCATTGATGGTCAACCTCTCACTCACCTCTCAAAAATGTCCTCACTTTGCAGGTTACATTCACATTGTGGGCCTCACTATGGAACTGTCTACAGATACACGGTCTACACTAGTGCTACCCAGTGAAAGACATACAGCAGAAAGAACCACAAAATATGTCTCAAACCAATATGCATGCTTTTTTTTTCAAATGGGGGGCATGTAATCATTTTTTTGATGACTGTCACAATTACAGCTTGCATCTGGGAGCCATTTTTTAAGAAGTCTTCCCTTTTATCATCCTCAGTAAATGATTGTAGGCCCACATTGTTTACAGATGTGCTGACACAAAAAAGCTGCTGTTAGAACAAAGGATTGTCACTAAGCATATTATCTAAACTCACCCGTCCACTGTTTTTATGGTTCAGGAGACTCTAAATCTGTCACCGTAGGTGGAACTGCCAAATGTTTTTCGTCATTTTAGCACAGTACTCCTCCACTGATGTTGTACGAGAACGGATCTGTCAGAGGATTTTTACTTTTAGACACAGCCCCCGTGATACCAAGATGAGATTGAGGGACTGCAATGACTTCCTGATCTAGGTGAATGACCATCTTCCATATGAATGACACGTCCACAACGAACAACTTTGATCAATGCCATCAAAAGTCTGTGTGACATCATCAACATTGACATCAAAAGCTCAAAATAGACAAACATTTATGTCTGGAGAAAATTCCTTATTTTACATCGACACATAGGTCAGCTGATTTTATTTTGTTTTCAGGAAAGTCTCAAGAAGAGAGACAGAGGTGAAGCACTTCAGGGCCCGGAGTCTGAACTCCTGATCTCATTTATCTAAATGTCAGAGCTGCAAAGTTTCCCCTCCATCATGTTCCGCCACCTGTGTCTTCGTTGGAAGAGCCAGGACGACAGCGATGGAGTAGGTCTTATCCCGTTGAACCAGGGAGAGACAGAGAAGGCCCGCTGACTGTAACATATTTGGATTTCGAAAGTCCACCATCACCATGAGCTAGTTCGAATGATCTGTGTTTACTTTTTGGATGCCAATGCAACAGTGGATCTTGTTATTTCAGCGGGTAATTAATCATGTGTGTCAGTTGAATAAAAAAACATGACAGCCCACAGTTACGTAACCTTCAACAAGATGGCAAGGTCGGCATAAACCCGTAAGCATAAGCAGCCTCAAAGCTAAGAAACAGGACCGTCATACATATGGGGAACTTGTGCTGTATCCTACTGTCTGCCGAGCAGCACACAGAGATTTTTCCGTTAGGATGGGCTGCTGATGGACAGTTTAAGGTGGAAGCCTTTCTCCATTTTAAACATAGTCACAAACAGGCAGGTATGTAAGGGAGTAATAGATATGAATTAGGACTGCAGCATAAATGAATTTTTGCTCTTCAGAAGGAACTCACCTGCCATGATCTGTCTTTTACTCGAATTGATGCTGGAGCCTGATGAATCAACCAGATGATAATCCCAATCCAACTCAAATGTAATATACTTTATCAATGCAGATGCATCATATATGTGATTGTAGCTATAATAGAAGCTGAGTAGAAACCATATTGCTCTGATTGTTAATCACCTAAATTCACTGATCTTTCTAGAGTCACTCAACTGATCTAGCGTTCATTTTTAATGTAGCCTACTGTTGTGATCCTTTGTCTGGTCTGTGTGTTTTGTTTTTTGTACTCCATTTGTCCTATAGGGGGCGGGGGTGACCCATCTGTTGCGCTGGCTGCCCCCACACCTGCAGCTAATCATGTCGATTGGTAGGCCCTTTAAGCAGCCAGCACCAGCTGTCTGGCGTCAGATTGTTTTGTCAGTACCAGTGGTAAACCGAGCTTCCAGACAATGATTACTGGTGCTTATTGTGTTTTTTTGGGCCACATTATCTCTTTTGTCTTTAGGTCACCACGTCTTTCCATTTTGATGAGCATTTCCCTGGGTTTTGGCTTGGCACTTCATTCACCGTCTCCACATATAGCATGCACACTCATCTTCAATGTAAATATTTTTGTAAACAGACTGTAGTTCACCAAAGTGGCCTTCTTGTCTGTCATCTTGGGATCCACCTTGAGTTTTCGTCAGAGCCGTAACAGAACAAGCTGACCAAAATGGACCCAGCAGACACTGAGGCGCTTCAACAGGCATTAACCTCCCAGGCTACTTTACTCGGTCAGCATGACAAAGTAGGCAGTCAGATTTTGAGCTCTCTACAAATGTTGTGCTTGTCCATGGCCAGGCCGGGTCATCTCAGCTGCCAGAACAACTGCCGCTCCGGCTTCCTTGGCGGTCCACTCCTCTCCGGTGTCTCCGTCCTTCTTTGCACCGCGTGAGCCATAAGTCCCCATCCTAAACTGCTACTTGGGCGAGGTATGTGGCTGCGTTAGTTTCCTGTTACAGTGTTGGTTTTTGACCTTCAGCCATCAACATATTCCTCCAACAAGGCAAAGGTTGCTTTTGTGGTCATTCTTTTGTTGGATCGCACTGCACAGTGGGCCACTGTAGTTATCAAGAATCGTGCTCCCCCATCAGTTACTTGAGGCATTCGTGGCAGAGCTTCGCTGTGTGTTTGCCCACCCTGTTTATGGTGGCGATGCCCTGACCTGACTTTTCAGTTTCCACCACGGGTCCTCATCTGTCGCCAATTATTCCATTTCATTTCAGATCATGTTTGTCATTCCCTCCTCGTCTTCCCCTGCTGTCCTCGGTTCCCCGTAGTTAAGGCTTCACAACCCTCAATTTAACTGGTCATCAGGTGTGCTCATGGGCTGGAGCACTTCCTGCCACTCCAATTGTCTTCAGTATGCTCAGGCCTCCCTACCTGCACGCACAATTCCCCCTTCCGAACCACCTGACCTGTCTTCAGTGCCAGTGGTATATCATGACCTTTCCGAAGCGTTCAGTAAGGAGCACGCTCTCTCATTGTCTCCTCGTCGACCCTATGACTGTTGCATTGACCTGGGGCGCCACTTCCGACTGGCCGGTTATAGTGCCTCTCCAGAACCAAACAGAAGGCAATGGAGAGGTATGTGACAGACTCATTGGCTGCTGGAATAATCCGCTCTTCCTCTTCTCCCGTCGGTGCAGGATTTTTCTTTGTCCAGAAGGATGGTTCTTTGCGGCCGTGCATCGACTATTGTGGTCTCAGTGAGATCACTGTGAAGAATAAGTACCCTCTTCCTCTCCTCAATGCTGCTTTCAGTCATCTCCACAAGGCGCGGTTCCTCACCAAGCTTGACCTAAGAAATGCCTACTATCTCATCCAGCTCCGGCAGGGGGATGAGTGTAAGATGGCTTTCAATACACCCCTTGGACACTTTGAATATCTAGTAATGCCTTTTGGGTTGACTAATGCCCCTGCTTCAGGCCCTAGTCAATGACGTGCTATGTGGCATGCTCAACCGGTTCCTGTATGTCTACATCGACAACATCCTGATTTTCTCTGAGACCTTGGAGGAGCACATCCAGCATTCATTTGGTTCTTCAGCGTCTTCTTGAGAACAAGCTGTTTGTTAAGGCCAAGAAGTGTGAGTTTCATGTTAAGTATGTCACTTTTCTGGGATTCATTATCCAACGGGGGCAACTTTTGCCGGAAACATCAAAGGTGAAGGCTGTGTGTTGAGGGGCGAACTCCCTCTTCACGAAAGGAGCTTCAGTGTTTCCTGGGTGTTGCCAACTTTTATCGTTGGTTCATCCGGGGTTACATCAAGGTTGTAGTTCCCCTGACCAGGCTGACATCTACCCTCAAGCGTGGACACAAGAGGCCAAGGCTGCATTCTCTCACCTCAAGTCCCTTTTCACCTGTGCTCCTATCTTTGTTCACCTGGACCCCAATCATCAGTTCGTGGTGGAGGTTGACGCTTCTGATGTCGCTGTGGGTGCTGTTTACTCCCAGCAAGACCAGAAGCTCCATCCCTGTACTTTTTTTTTCTGTCTGCTAACCCTGCTGAACAAAACAATGATGTGGGTAAGCAGGAGCACCTTGCGGTGGTGCTTGCCTTGCAGGAGTGGAGGCACTGGCTGGAAGGGTCAGCTCAGCTGTTTGTGGTATGGACAGATCACAAGAACCTTGCCTATCTCCGGAGTAGGACACGGCATAACCCCCGGCAAGCATGTTGGGCCCTTTTTATGGGGTTTTTCCGCTTCACCCTGACCTACCGGCCTTGATCCATTAAACTGGATGCTTTGTCCTGCCAGTTCTCTCTCAAGCCCTCCGGTTCTGAGCCTGTGCTGATCCCGCCTCCCTCTTGCATTGTGGCTGCAGCTACTTGGTCGGTGGAGGAGAGGGTGTGGGAAGCACAGCAGTCACACCCCCGTCCCATAGATACCCCTCACAACTGGCTGTTTGTCCCTGAGTCTGTTCAGTCCAAGATACTCCAGTGGGGTCATTATTCCAAGCTCAGATTGCATCCAGGTCACGCCGTACCCTTTGTCCAGCAACGATTCTGGTGGTCTTCTATGTCCCAGGACATTAAGTTCTTGGTCGACGCCTGTCCAGTATGTGCCTGAAGAAAGACCTCTATCCAGCCACCCCAGGCGCTTATTGTATATATTTTTTTTTTTTTTGGACCGCGTTCTCTTTTGTCTTTAGGTCACCACGTCTTCCCACTTCAACGAGCATTTCCTTGGGTTTTGGCTTGGCACTTCATTCACCGTCTCCACGTATAGCTCACACACTCATCTTCACTGTAAATATTTTTGTAAACAGACTGTAGTTCACCAAAGTGGCCTTCTTGTCTTTCGTCTTGGGTTCCTAGTAGTTTTCATCAGAGCCGTAATAAATCAAGCTGACCAAAATGGACCCAGCAGACTCTGAGACGCTTCATCAGGCAGTAACCTCCCAGGGCACTTTACTTGGTCAGCACAACAAAGTAATCAGTCAGGTTTGGAGCCCGCTTCAGGAGTTCTTTGGGAATGTTGCACTTCTCCTTGGTCAGTCCGGGTCATCTCCAGCTATCCAAGCAACTGCCGCTTTGTGTACTTTCAGTGTACTATGTTTTGGCTTGAGAAAAGACTCTTTTTAGGTTGTTTCTTTTCCCCATCCTATTGACGGTGAATTTTAGATGCTGTCTGCGGAAGCAACCCCCCAAAAAAAGCCTAAAGCTATGGAAACACAGTTCCACACAACTCAACAGACCCAGTACAGCAACATCCATCAGTAAACATATGCTGGAGATGACAATTTTCAGAGTTTCTGGAATTCAGTCCTTGGAGTCCATGTCACACCATCACATCATGCAGAACAGTGTTCTGTTGAAAGTTAAAGATGAATGTGGAGCATTTACATGCTGAATAAAGAGTGAATAATGGCATCATTATCAACTCAGGGGTGCCGTGTGCCACAATTACACATCATCACATCCATTATTATACCAGTTTCAAATCAATGAATCATCATTACTTTACCTAAGCTTGTGTCATGATGCATCGCGCATACTTGACAAGACCAAATTCAGGTTGCAAGGCAGAGCAATTGAAGATAGGGAAGCAATTTAATGTGTGTTTGCAGAAGTCCCTAAGCGTGCTAACCCTTACTGGAAAGCTACCTGATCAGTTTGTATTGCTACATCATGAGCTAAACCCATCAAGGTTAATGATTAGCTATTAAAGTTGTTGCAGAATTCTACCGATAACACTAAGTCGCATCACCTGGATTATATACAAATGCACAGCAAACTTTGGTTTGTGCTTCACTGTAATGACTTCTGCCTTTGTAAAGGTTCTGCTAAGAGGCTCGGGGAAACAACGGCTAAGATTAAGATCGGTGCCGCCTGCTGCTAAATGTCTCAAAGAATAATAAACACCATGTTTACCTGCTGCTGCTCCGTCAGGCTCTGATGAACACATGAAATGGGTTTCAGAGTCTTGCTCTGGGGTCTGAGGGGTTTTATAGTTGTGTTTACAGATATACATGAAAACACACACATAGAAAGAGCCGCTATATGGTTTCCCAAATATAATTTAAATCTTTTTTTTTTTTTTAAACTGGAAGACCTAAGGAGGGACTACATCTACCCCAACAGGTTGACATTAAAGAAACTGAATGGCATTTAAATCTTAATGGCAAAAGAAAAATGCTGTGCGACACATATTCACATGGCAAGAAGACCCCGGGAGGGGGGGTTGCCTCCTGAAAACTATCCTCTCTGTTCTCTACTCTCTTTTCTGCATGAGTCAGGACACCTGGCAGATTTTTACTTTGTGTGCATTGGCTTGTCCAGATGACTGAGGGCAAAATCCATACAAGCTTCTTCCTGTTAAAAAGGAGGGATTTTATTTCTAGTTGAAATTGGGAACATGCATTCTACCACACAACAATCCCGCAGATAATTACAAAATTGTACTTAAACTGTCAAAAGGATAATCCTTGAGTAATGAGAGCCTCTGGCTGTGGAATTCTGACATTTAAACGTTTTACCCGAGACCTCTGCTCTTCAGCCCGCGACAGAAAGTCTTTCTATTTAACCAAGTTTGTTGTCTTAAAATATCTTGACAACATTAAAAATGTGAATCCTCTGGTACTACAGTGACCCAATTCCACAGAGCAACTGCTGGGTCATTAAAAATGGATCCTGTCCCAAGAGACTGTCAGAACTGCAGGAACATGAAAAACAGGAGGCAGGAAGCCAGAGACAGAAGTGCGATGCGGCGTAAACATTTAAGTTAAATCAGACATTTATTACAGGAAAACATATTTCTGTAGATTTATTTACCTTCCTGTGGATTTATTTACCTTTGGGTACCTTTGAGAAACTGCATGATCTGTTGCATTCTGGGCCGGACGACCCAGGCCGCGGCCTAAGTGTGCTCCATCATTGCTGTAACATCTCATAACTTAGCATGACCTCAATTTCGTGCTGCAGCAACGGAGGCTAAGCATGAAGAGCCGCCGTTGAATCGCTCGCAGGAATTCGTGCATCGATTTCCAGGAGAGTTACAGTCGTCGTATTTTCTGTTGCTCGATTTTACTCAAGTCATATATCACTGCGATGGAAAACAAAACCTTGTGTAACTGCTTCACAGCAGAAGCGCTGCTGCGTCTGGTCTCCATGACATCAGGGAAATGGAAAGAGGAGCTGTGGAAATGCCATCATCAGCTTGTGGTTTCAGGCAGTAGAAACTGCACATTCTAAAATAATACTTACATCTGCTCATGTATAGAGAGGCTATTTTTCTCTAGGTACTATTTGATTGCATTAGAGGAAAATATTTGTGTCATTCTGTCAACATCATGTTAGGTAAACAGTCATAATATCTGCATTTCCAGTCCTTCCTGACATTTTTATGCATCACACAGCGATGCTATACCTCTGCAGGACTGTGCTGTCACATTTTGTCAGATATTTTAGACTCCCAGTAAATCTTCATAGTGTCTGATATGCTGATACATTCTCTGTAACCTATTGCAGATTCACAACTAGGCTCTTAAAGGGTGCTGGAGCCCATCCTGGGAGTCACTGGGGGAGAAGTTTCAGCAATTCATACAGCTCTTAGCTGAGGACATGAACTACATGAACATGAACTACAAAAATGGTGGCATTTTTCTTTTTACTGCAGCAACCGACTGTCCTACTCCCAGTTGAGTCTCATCACAGCAGCTTGATTAATTCATGCGCCCACATCTGAAGCGCAGCCAGGGCAGGAACCTGCACCACTTGGTTGGTGTGCTGGAGCAGTCCAGAATGACTCAGAAACAAAGCTTTCCCTTTTTGGAGTGCACTTCTGACACGGGCAAATGTACACAAAATTCCCATGCAGAAATTCTGCCAAGTGTCTGTGTCCCTGGAACACATAGAGCACACTTCAGGGTTGGTGTGATCCGTCATACCAGGTGGTGAAGTCTTGCATCGATTTAGACATTTTCATCCAACCCCCAAAAAAATCCCAATCAGGCAATGTGAAAATATATCCATCGTGCTGTATGTCAGTCATCTCATCTCACGCTGTGCCGCAGTGGGCATGACTGACGGCTACAGCTGTTTCGATTGTGTCTACATCCTCATTTGGTCCAATTGCCACAAAACAAAGGAGAAAAAACCGTGCCATTGTTCTATAAGCCTTTTACTGCAGTTGGTTTTTGAGCACTTTCTGTTTTCCGGGCTCACCGGAGATTATCCAGCTGCCGTGACTGACAGCTGGAACTGCAGAAGGCTGCAGAAGCATCAAGGGAAACCACAAAAGATCTAGCCAACTGCAGCTTCAAGGCTCATTAGTGTCTTTTTGTGACAAGGAATAAATATGGCACCTCTTTCTGGGATGAGTTGGAAAACTAAAACTGGCTCATTGGGTTTTGAGTATCATGGAAATACAGAGTGCTAATGAGGAAGAGTGAATAAAAAAGTAATGAACTTTAGTAAATATGGGAGTTACTATTTTGGTCTAATATAATGTATTTTTCGTTCTTTAGTCATTTCATTATGCTAATTTTCTTATGACAGAGGTGACTACACTTTTTGATTACGTTCATATTTTTTTGTGCAAAAACTGCTGTTTACTTCAATATTACATTTATTTCTGAGATGTGTGTTTATGTGAACAGTTGTGACACATCACCTTAATTTTTGGCTGGCCAAAAGAGTAAAAACTGTTGGCTTTATTACACCGGACAGAGAATAACAAGAGCATCAAACTGTGCACTTATTCAGGAAGCATTGCAAGATTGGGAGAAACTAAGACCTGTGTCAGATTACAGGCAGGAAGCTGGTGTTTCTCTACATTCCAACCTGCCAGCTGCAGCTTCATTTGCAGCAACCACCCATGCAGCTTTGCTTGGTTTTGGAGAATTATTTGCCGATCCTGCACGTGAAGTGTGACACACTGCTGGAGAAAGTTTGCAGTGCTTGGTGCATTGCAAACACATCGCGCCAGCTGAGAACTTTTGCAGGCACTTGACTCTGAACAGGCAGCCATAAATAAACATCAAGCCTGGTCAAATAAGTGCTTGATACTCCAGCTCCACTGGCAACAAAGAGGCAGCACATCTTCATCACAGTCAAACATCTCCACTGATGTTTTACTGTTAAATAATCCCAATCTAAAGACTCCCAGACAGGACAGTGTCTTTGCCTGTCACAGCCTCCCCTGTATAGTCTTTGATAATTGTGAGGGAGAACACCCCCCCCCCCCCCACCCCGCCCACACACACACACACACACACATACATACACACACAGGTATTCTGTAATTATACGTAAACCTGGTGAGAAATTAAGTCTTTCATCCCATCATTCCTTCCCTCTGTTAGATAGACGGTGCACGCCTTCCTCAGTGGCAGCCTTTTAGATAATTAGTGTATTTGAGTCGTGTCCCACATTTGCTAATCCAAAACGAGGGAATCCATAAGTGGAATGTGTTTTAACGAGAAATTTGAATTTATCGTCGCGGTGCTCACTTCAGTGTGCATGACAGACCCTTCAAACAGAAAATCAAAATAAGTCAATTTAGATTTATTGTATTTATTACATTTACGGAACTTCCATTTTTATGCTTCCAGGTCAGAAAGCTGACAGTACACCAAATCTTCTATTTGCTCTGCAGGAGAAAAGCAAATCAAACTGCTGAAGATGCACAATAATCATAATGATCACATGAGGCTAAATAGCATCGTGAGCAGCTCTGGTGTTTATTCCTTGTCTTTAAATGACAATATAAGATTGCCGTACAAGCTTGAGATGAACAATGCTGTCAGCACTCAACAACTGATGGCTCCGCTGCTCCATTTGCTACCACTGCTGTATCTAAGCGTGTCACTGCATTACAGAGAACTCCAGCCGGGATAAACAGGATGCTGTGTGAGTTCTACAAGGAGATCGGAGATCTTTAGCCAGAGTGAATGGAATAAAGACTAACAGATGCAAGGCTCGTCTTTCAAGGTCACAAGTGGTCCAGGTGAAGAGGGGCAGAGAGAAAGATTCACAATGATGATGCTCACTGTGTGTCAGGACTTAAACAGAGCAAAGAGCTCCTTTGGCAGGATCAGTCATCTGCATGGTGGAATAAATCTTTAGGAATGTGACCGTGCGGGTTGGACCCATACTTTCAGTCACATTACTGAACACTTTTTGAAGGCTTCTCTCTATGACCATTCCCACCAAAGGTGTCTGCAAAGCCGAATACATCTGCAAAATTTCTACTTTACAGAACAAACCGAGCTACTTCATGCATATTTACGATAACAAGCCTGCGGAACAGTGTAGTCAGGAAGACAGCGCACTGTATTTTCAGAGAAGCTGAGGTGCACACTCACAGGCCCGCTGCTTCGTGTTCCCAGATCCGTCCATGTGGAGCAGACGCGCCACAGAGGAAACATTTGGAGTGGCTCTCATTTCTACCCCAGAAGCCTGTTTTTTCCTTGCTGAGGTTCTGCCCACCCTCTCTGCTGAATAATGGAACACGTGCAACAAGGAGGATGGCCTTGTACTGGAAATAGATGCCATCACTCAAGCAGACACAGAAATGAGGGATGGGCGTACCTGTGCAGGTGACATCCAGTCGAAAAAAGAAATATGGCGTATATTTCTTTTTTCGACAGTGTTCCAGTTAATTTTGATATCACTCTCTGTTACCTCACACCTGCTACAAGCTTCAGTAACTCTGCTTCACTTTTTGTCAACCACTCACCAGCCTGGCTTGTTGGGGAAGGGGGGGCTGCTATGGTGTGTAGCATGTATCGCAGAAGGTTTTACGGTCAGGTTTTTCGACTAATCTCGTAACATTCCCATCAAATGTGTTTCCCATGAAACCCAAATTGTTTTTTTCTATCTCATAATATCAAAGCATGAGCCACGATTCCCCCTGGCTGGCCCCAGTATTTGGGGCAAAAGTGATGGCAGACGCGATGCAATGCACTACGATGCAACTTCTCAATAAAAATGCAATAAAAGTAATGCTGCAGGGAGTTATTTCCTTTTATAAAATCAATGATAATATCCCTGATATTCTGTTATTATTCATAACTACACTGGCTGTTACTGGGGAAATGCAGTGCAAGGGGGGGGGGGGGGGGGGGGGGGTGGGGGGCGGGGGGGGTGCAGCAGCGGTTGCAGGATTATGCAGTGGATTTTTTATGTTTATTATAAAGATAGAGATAAGTGAAGAGGTGGGCTCCTGGCATCAGTACTCTCTCTCTCTCTCTCTCTCTCTCTCTCTCTCTCTCTCTCTCTCTCTCTCTCCTCTCTCTCTCTCTTCAACTTAAGAGTTCAGAGAACAAATGGAGTCACAAAGGAGTTCAGTGCATCAGTGCATTCGCCGTACCATGTTTTAATAATCAGTCACGGCGCACGTTATCCCCGGTTTTCGGACTTGCGTGCGTGCGTGCGCCCGGCTCCAGGTCTCTCAGCTCTGCGCGGCTGCAGCGGCCGATGTGCTATTTTTAGACACAATGTTGCGGTGACGGCGGATTCAAGACTGGGGCTAAAACAGTGCAGATATGACAATCTGCTGCTTTGCACCGCCGCGATCTGCGCAGTCAGTCACAGGAGGGCAGCTTCATTGGGCAGACGCGATGCTCACCAGCAAAACACGACAACGCGCTGCAAACTTTTGCACCGGGAAACCCTCCGCACTTCTCAGCAGCAATATCGGCAACCTCAGGACCTGGCGTAGTTTTTGAGTTGTTGTTGTTATTATTTTTGCTTACAACACAGTTTTTTAGGGGGGATAAACTAGATGTTTATTTGCTGGAGGATAAAAGTGCGGAGGTCGTTTGTCGGGAGGGAGGAGCGCACTGGTTCCACCGTCCGTTCGCTTCTTGTCGATTGGGGACACGTTTTGACCGGCGCTTATGGGAATTAAGCACTCGTCCCGTTGCATGCTCCTCAGGAGGAAGATGGCGGAGTCCGAGAGCGGTGAGGTAAGTGCGAGACACCTTGGCACCTTTTGTCCCTCTGTCCGGCTCACCAAGTTGCAGTTACGACCCGGACCACGATGCATTTTGGGGAACAACTTGTGAAATGATGATCCTAAAAATACAATTGAATTTGAATTGATTTATGTGTGAAAAGAATGTTGGTGCGTGCATGAGCAACATGCGCTCTCCAAGGTGCTGCACCACCTTCAGTAGTCGGCGGCAGTCGGAAAAGCGCAGAGAAGGTGACGTTTCAACACCTGCAGGAGCGTCAGTGGCTCCTAGAACCAAAAGTAGAATCCACATTGTGCGGAGAGCAATTTGGGGTCCGGGTTTCTCTCTGAAAACCCACAATCTGTCGCCTTCCCATGAAGACGTCTCACCTGTCCCGACACATTCACATCCAGAGCATAACCACACTGATGGTGGAGATCTGCTGACTCATCTTTAGGTGGTGCTAGTGGAGATGAAGTGTAGCAGGAGGCCATCCTCTCTGGTCACCTGTGAGGTCAGCAGGTTCGTGATGCATTTGAGATGGATGAATGGACCTCAGCTCCTTTAGTTTAAAGGCATCTCATAAGTGCCATTATGGCACCAGCCCAAAGTAACATAGGACTTTATAGTTTTTACACTCCATAAGGCATGATGGTCTTTCTGAAAGCTCTGTCTGCACGAAGCCACTATAGGCTTTAAATCATAAATTCACTTTAAGGATGCCTATATTGATACAATAGTTGCCAGCGCCATTTCTCACTCTTTTAATTGCTGACTCTAAAATTGACGCTCCTAGAGGCAGTTGAGGGGTACTGTAACATTTAGAAACAGTCAGAATGAGCTATTTTCTTATGCTTTTCTTATTGTTAGTGCTCCCTCCTCAGGTCAGCATCAAAGATTATTGGTCTGTTTATTTTTGTTTGTTTTAAAATGTGCATCTATCATTCTTACACCCAAAGATTTGACAGTAAATGCAACACTGATGGTCCACAGTGGACACATACAGGTTGATTGTTTTGTATTTAAATGTAGCATAGATAATCACCGAGAGAACTGTAAAGCTAGTCCAACCGAAGATCTGCTGCGTTAATGAAGCTCATTTGCAAAAGAAAAAACGATTGTTTTCATGCGCTGCTTCCATTCTAAATGTGTGTGTTCATGAGATCAGCGTTATATGTTTGAGTAAAATTCAGGGGAGGAAAAAAAAGGAGCATATTTGTGCTGTGAAGATCATCCTGCTCTCTTGGATTTGCTGGAGAAAATTAATATAAAGGTGTTGGGATAGATAGTTTCAGTCTGAACCTTTCACCCCACACTTTATTTCTCACCTTCTTTCACAGGTTTAAACTTAAACTTAGAAGCAAAATGAAAATAATAGGTTTTGTAGAAGGGTCGTGGTAGCTCAGGCTTTAGGGCTGAGAAGCAATCGGTTCTCAGTTCAAGAGCGGACAAAAATAGGTGCTCTGGTAGTAGGGGGAGGCGACAAGACACCCTCAGAGTACTGCTAAGGTACTGTGCCTCCCATGCCTCCCATATGCAGCTGGAATACCCAATAATACTCTCCTCTTGACCCCAAAAGAGATAAAGCGGTCAAGAAAAAAAGGAAAATAGGTGTTATGATAAGAAAACAGCATTATAGTCAGTATTCACCATCACCATCACTGAAAGTCCAGATGCACCACTCTGTTGACTGCGTCTCTCTCATTTTTAGAGGAATAAGATTTGCTGTAAGAAAACATAAAACATGGTGGTATGGCAGACGGTATGGGATTCTCTCTCTCTTATACACACACTAGCACACACACACACACACACACACACACACACACACACACACACACACACACACACACACACACACACACGTGCAGCCATTACCACAAGGCCCCAGAGGTGATAATCATTACCTTCTGTGCAGAAGAGGCTCCTCATGTTCATCTCTGCCTTCTGACTAACACGCTGATCTGGTGTCAGTTTTCACTCTGCTCTCTCAGCCCGGCAAGACTCCATTCAACTCTGTGACCTCACCAAACTCCTTCTGACAGCTTAGAGCTTGCTGAGGCACCAGGACAGATGGAGATGGAGAAGGAATGCTAGATAAGCCCTCCTGCATCCCTGGCTGATGAACTTTAAAATGCCTCCATTGTTCCAAGGCAGATGCTAGGTTGCTATCTAGACCTTCTTGCTCCTGAAGGAATTGATTGGCTGTTTTCTATTTCCAGCAACACCAGCCACAACCTCAGCCCGTACGCATCATTCAGTCGCAGTCGGCCCAGCCCACCTCCTTGCCCAAACCCGTGCCTTCAGTTCAACATGCCGCGCGGCCTCCTCTACCCCCCCACACGCCTCATGCTGCAAGCCTGCCAATCTGCCCAGGCCGGGGCAAAATGGCCAAGTTCCTCAGCCCAGATGAGATGACATCACGAGACTACTACTTTGATTCTTACGCACACTTTGGTATCCATGAGGTAGAGTTTTAGACTTTATCACAGAGTTTTTCATGTTTAAATATTCTCATTAGGTTATGGATGCATTTTTTTGAGTGATTGTGTTGTTGATCAAATTAGCACATGAGCCCAGAAAATGACTATCATTATCCATAAGATAGTAAAAATCAGCAGTTGTGTTTATTTTTACTTAAAGTTTAGACTGTAATGTTCTAAAAACAGGACCAAAAGAGCAACTAAGGAACCTAATTTGTCAGCTATGTTTGCAATTCTATGAAGGGCAGAAACTCCTGAGTCAAACATGTCATTCCACATTCTATGGACTACACTATCTAGCTGGCATAAATTTCATGTGTCGCGTTGTTGCTCCAAAAGCTTTCAGGGTTTAAATCCTGTTTTTGTCCTCAGTTATCTTTTTTTCCAATATAAATAAAAGGCAGTGCTCCAAAATTTAGGGCCAATCTTAATTAGGCTCAAGTAGGCTGCAAAAAAAGAAGATAAGATAAGAGTCGTCCCATTTTTTGAAGTCACACTAACCTTATATCACAAAGCTTCAACAAAGCTTGACTACAAAGCTTGAAAGGTGCATCAGATGAATAATTTGAGCAGTTCTTACCATGCTAACCTGTGGTCATCTGTCTAATTTTATGACCGGTTGATGCCAAAGCTTGTGTAGATTTCCCTGGTGAGTTAGGTTACAGTTAGGCTCCAAAACTGATGAAACAATGCAAATCTGTAGCTTATACTCTTTAAATGTATATAATCGAAACACACCCCATCACAAACCATTAGCATTGTTTTGGTTTTAATCACAGTATTAGATCCTAACTACGGAGCCTTTAGCGTCCATAGTCATGGAGCCTCCTCCAAACATTTAATTCACTGCTGTGGTCTTTAAAGATGCTAAACAGGTTCACTGTGGAGCGATGATTAGAGGAGCATTTCTCTGGACCTTCAGGCTTGCTCATCCAGCAGTGCGGTTTTTGTGAGAACTGTGGTTAAAGTCACAGTCAGCTAATCCCATCAGAGGGATCTAACACAGGAATGAGAAAAGGTCTCACCTGGAATTCTAATATCTAATTCTAATATTGTGTAGCATCTCGCTCTCTAATGTGCAGTTCATTCAGGGGTCCTGATCTGTCACACATTGCTCTAATTACAAGAGACAAACAATTTTTGTTATCAGACTTATTTTGTGTACATTGTGGGACATTCGTCTTTATCCTAATGCATGCAGGAGACAAAAGAGAGGCTCAGGTTGGCTGAGCCCGCAGGCTGATGGGGTTTAGTTTGGATTTGCAACCAGAAATTGGAAGATAAAAGTACAATGAAATTTGTTTTCGACACGTGGCAGGCGAATTGTGGGGGTTAGCTGCATCAACGCTACTCTGATGATGCTTGTGATGTGCTGTACCAGGAGATGCTGAAGGACGAAGTGAGGACGCTCACATACAGGAACGCCATGTACCACAACAAGCACGTCTTCAAAGACAAGATTGTGCTGGACGTGGGGAGCGGGACGGGGATCCTGTCCATGTTCGCTGCTAAAGCAGGAGCAAAGCAGGTGTATGGGGTGAGTTTACTGTCAAGCTAGCTATCACTGTGCTGTAAGTTGAAGTTCTCAAGGGGCTCAGGACCTAGGAGAATTCCTCTACTTTGGTGCCCCACATATCTTTGCACAGGTCCAGACCATGCGGCCCGTCCTCACGTCTCTCTTTCTGTTAGCTAACACAGCTGCTCTTTTCTTTGAGCCCTCAACAGAACTTCATTCCAGCTTTTCTCAGTGCTGTACAGACAGATTTCACATGAGATGAAGATCCCTGGGATTGAGTTTCCATTTGATTGAAAAGCTTTTAGTCTTTGTCTTGTAGAAAATGAGGCCTGTGGAACTGCAGCAGCAGCAGCAGCAGCAGCACACAAACACCGGCCTTGTTATTTTGAAAACGATCGACTTTGCTCTAGTGCAGGGGCCCAAACCAGTCCACAACCCATCGAGGTTTTCTGTCCCACCAGGCAGAAGTGTTTCCTGGGAGGACTGGGTTCGACACCTCAAATTCAAAAGATCTGCTTGTGTATCCAAGTCTGGTCTTGCTCGCTCTGTATTCTGGCTCATCAGCGAACAGATGCATCCAAAATTATAACCAAAACAATAATTCTGTTATACTTTTCGTGAGTCATCAGCAAAGATAACTGTATCCCATGATTTACGCTCAACAAAAGGCCTAAATGGGCTTCGAAATCACTCCAAATGTTGCTGTAATGTGTTTTCCATATTCAGTCGAACAAAGGGTGACGACTGAGCATGCGAGCCGCGTGCCACACTCACTCATCCTCAGAGTCATCATCAGAGGGCGTATGGGAAAGAAATCTGCACGTGCATCTTTCAAAGTACTTGGCTGTCCGTATGAATGACAAAGACCTGAAGGAGGACGATGACAGTGACAGCGGTGAAATGTGCCTTAATGTCTGGTGCAAGATAGGAGATTGTGTAGAGATAAAGGACAGAGCATTGAGAATGTGTCAAAACTAAGGCCTGATCTGAGTCCCCAAACTGTGCAAATTAAAGTCCAGAACGAGAGAAAGAAAGTAAATGACAAGAGGGGACCCATAAAGACAAAAGAGCTAATCTTATCAGTCAAAAGGCATCAATATTAGAAGATTTGTCAGTGTTTGCTGGCTTTTTCTGGCAACTCAGTTGTTCCTGCTGTGTCTGCATCACATCAGAAGTCACAGAGATTATTTGGCTGTTATTTTGTTACTTATGACACTGTTGAGCAGGTGGTGCTCGAATGAAGAAACACTTAACGAATCTTCTGTTCTGATAACAGATATAATAAAGCTGATTACACGGCGACAGCTCTTTCTGCCTGCTGCGCGACGAGCACCAATAGGTGATCTGAAAGATGCGTGACTCGTTGCTGCATAGCAGCAATTTGGTTACAGGTGGCACAGAACTGATGAGCCATTGTGGTGTCGTTGACAGACTACACCTGGCTGCACTGCAGTAATCAGTGGAGCTGAATCCAGGCTAGCATCTTTGCTAACATTATAAGTAAATAAAAAAAGTTGTGCACCGAGGTTCAATGTCAGTCAAATGAGGAAACCAAGGCACAGCCAACAGGACAGGAACAACCACAAGTACAGAAGTGCATTTAATAGAATTTAAGTAGTTAACATGCAAAGCATGCAGCATGCAAACAACAGACTTACATTCAGATATTGTGGCTTATTATTTAGCATTTCAGAGAAGAAGAAAAAATTATTTGTCTTTGTTCACACTGTAGTACGTGGGCGCAGTTAGAAAATCATTCATGTCGTCCTTCTGGAGGAGACAAGAGCCTGGAGGGGCTTAGCAGGCTGACAGTGAGCCTTCCCGGCTGAGAATAAGTGAGAATATGTTGATTGTAGAGACACCTTGAGGCCCAAAGGACTTTCGCTTAACCCGGACCGTGATAGACACGTACCTAATGGCTGTGTGCTCCCGCAGCGACAAAAATGAGGAAATATTGTAAATGAACAGGCTGCTGTCAGCCCCCCCCTCATTTTAAAAGGTAAAGCCTTTTAAAACCTGACCACTCAAGCTGGTATTTGAACCAGCAGGAGGATGACCAGATGGACCTTTTTCAGAACAAATGAGCATTCACAGTTTGACTAGATTTAAAAAGGAAAGCACACGGTCAACTCAGATCAACGCCGTCAGACCACCTGCCACTGTAAAAAGGACAGTATGGACAAATTCTTCCTACTGTGTTATGCTCTGGCTGCTGTTTAAAAACAACGAGAGCCTGGACTTTATTGTGATGAACGAAGCGCCGTGTGATGCAGTAATGTTGTTAGAACAGGCACCCCGATAAATCACCTGCTGCTGGCGAGCGTGGCAGGGAGGACCAAACATGCCGCGCAAGCTCAGGCCACAGATGCAAAGAGAAGAAACAAGGCGAGAGATGCACCAGGGTCAAAGAGAATTCAGAAGAATTCAAAATAGTGATGAGACAGAGAGCTGGAGGTCCTGGCACTGCTCAGTGTCTCTTTGTGACTAATCCTCACTTTAATTAAGATGCTGCGTTCATGTCGATCACCTCTTGTGTTTTCAGGCTTACGAATCACCAAATGTTAAAATGAGTGATTCAAGCTAGAGTTTTGGGAAACAAATTTTCAAAAAAAGAACAGCTAAAATCAAACATCTTCATCGTAGAATCGACGTTGGTTCTCATCTGGTCCATATCTGACCTCTGGAGATGTATTTTTAAAACCTTTGAGTCTGTTTTAGGAATAACCAAGAAAAGATTTGAGTCCAGGTTGATGCTTTCCATTCCAGAGTGACTCGTGGTAGATGGTTATTTACATCAGGAGGGATAAGTAGCAAGTGGATCCATATAAAAGCAGCATGTTGAGGCTGTTTTGGCCCGTTTAGGCCCGGATTAGCCAAACAAATGTGTGTAGAAGCCACATGAGCTGCAGTGGAGTTTGCAGCCTGCTCAGCTTGCTAATATCACAAACAACATATTACTTTAAGACCACATTCTGGTCATAATACTACACTTATGTCTCTCATGGGTTCTTGCATTTGTGCTCATAATCAGTAATGAAGTGTAACTTTTTACAGCCCCGAGTTGTTTAATTGCTTGAAAATCTCAGCTTTGCCCCTGCTAACAGCCATAACCTAAAACATACCAAAGGCACCACGGTCATCCATCACAGGCCAGTTAATTTGTCCATACATCCCTCTCCTTCCAAGTGTCAGGTGGCAGGGGCAGCAGTTTGTGCAGGGACACCCAGACATTCCTCTCTCCAGACATTTCCCCGCACACTTCCAGGAGAATCCCAAGGCAATCCTATGCCAGCCGAGTAAGTCACTCCGACATGTCCGGGGTCTTTCCAGGGGTCTCCTCCATGCCTAGAACACCTCTCGATGAGGGTGGAAATGTAGATTGGTAAAAAAGGAGCCTATCACTTTCTTTACCACGATGGACCGATACAACAAAGGCATGGCTGTGGCCACTGCACCAATCCGACTCTTATCCTTCCCTAACTTACATATGAACAAGATCCCAAGATGCTTAAACTCAGTCACCTGAGGCAGGAGCTCGCACCTGACCTAGAGGGGTAAAACCCCATTTTCCAATGGCCTTGGCCTTGGCCTTGGCCTTGGACTTGGAGATGCTGATTCCTATCCCAGCTGCATCGCACACGGTTGTAAACTGCTCCAGTACATGCTGAAGTTCCTGGACTGAAGGAAGCAACGAACATTATCATCTGTGAAAAGCAGAGATGACCGGGACCCCCTCCAGCCCCTGGCTGCACCTAGAAATTATCTCCATAGCAATAATGAACAGAAACAGTGGCAAAGGGCAGCATGCACTTGGAACAGGTTGGACTTACTGCCGACAGTTAATTTGTTTATTCTATTTTTTCAGATCGAATGTTCCAGCATTGCCGAGTACTCTGAGAGGATCATCAAGTCTAACCACCTGGACAGTGGTAAGGGGTGGAGCCGGTCCTCCTCACTCCGTCCCACTAAAGCTGCAGTTGAGCAGCATCAGTTCAGCACTGAGAGGCACTTGAGGGGCCGGTGACCTGGTTAGCACCGGAGAAAGTGAAGGAGAGATACAGGAAGGAGGAGATGTGAGGAGACGAAAGCATAGCAATTATATTCTGTACAACCTCATTTGTATTAATTTGCTCAATCGTGACTCTAGATCTTCAGATTTAGTTCTGTACACCAGTAGATGCCCGATGATTCCTACTGAATCTGAGCAGGAATGAGTTTAAGTGAGGAGAGTTTACACGGTTGTGCAGATTTAATCATCTGTGAAGACCACTCAACCTTCCGTCTTCCTTCTTTTCTCTCTGCAGTGACTATTTTTTCCTTCAGTGCACGTGGGCTCTGAAACTCAGATGCACTGTTGTGTTAACGGGGAAAGAAAACTCCCTTTTCCCTTTTAGAATGTCAGTGTGAGACTTTATCTTCTCTGCATGGCACCAGGCTGTGCACAGTGTTGTCCTAATGCACGTTTCAATTTCTGACATTGCAAAAAAATACCTAAAAACTTGAACAGGACTGTATACCAGTTTTTGAGGTTTGCAAAAGTTCCCAACTGTGCACCAGCCTGATAAGAACAACATAAAACAACCCAGTCTATAGCGGGGTTTAATAGAAGGTTTAAATCTTTATTTAGTCCTTCCTATGAAAGTAAAATAAATGAATGAAACATCAGAACAGAAGAGTTCTACCACCAGAGGGGGATCTAGATGGCCAAACACAGGGAAACATCTGGCATTCAGCATTTAACGTCATGTCACATCTGGTGCAATTTGTTTGGAAACAATTCAAATATTAACATAGCTGCGGTACACTCTTAACCATAGCATTCGGTGCACGGCGCTTCAAACGGCGACTGCTTATGTGTTGCAGTTATCACCATCTTCAAAGGAAAGGTGGAGGAGACGGAGCTTCCTGTCGAAAAAGTGGACATCATCATCTCTGAGTGGATGGGCTACTGCCTGTTCTACGAGTCCATGCTCAACACCGTCATCTTTGCAAGGGACAAGTGGCTGGTATGATGTAGCCACACTGGCCCTGTATAGCACAGCATCAACCTGCAGCATTGATTGTAAAAATTGTAAAAATCATTAAGAAACTATTGAGCATTATTCTGGAACCCATGTGATCCATGAAATACATCAGTTCCGGCATTCAGATGGCCCATTAGCTTGTAAATTAGCTCTGTATGTGGCCGAAGGATGAAACGTTGGCAGCAAAGCGGCATTAAATCTTTCATAACCACGTCCTGAGTTGTTGTCCTTATCTGGTTTGTCAAACAGAAGCCTGGTGGACTCATGTTTCCGGACCGGGCCTCTCTGTACGTGGTGGCAATAGAGGACCGGCAGTACAAAGATTACAAGATACACTGTGAGTACAGCTGAGAGCACGCTTCAGTGGTTACTAGACGGGGGTTGTGTCCTCACCCTGAGCTGGGAATGGGAACGCTTCTCGCTCTTGCACTCAGAAAAAGGAAGGTAGGGTTCATACATTTGTGCAGAGGCGACACGAACGAGTTTGAGCCCGTCCTCGGGCAGAATGTCAGGGGCGGTAATTGACTTTACAGTATAAGCCACAAGGCGCTCCCCCTCTGCATCATCCCACTCTGATGGTGCCGGGAGGGATGTGGGTGAGATTGCCAACTGGTCATGAGACTTTAGAAGCCTGTGTGCAACCTGACTGACAAAAGGCCCACACGCAGAAGACTCCCACACACAGTCCCTCATGCTTCTGGGAGCCAATATGGCAGTCTAGTTACTCACTCTGATGTAGCACTGGTCCCAGGTCTGGCTCTGTCCTCTCTGCTGTCAGGTTGTGACACAGAGCATCGGGACAGTTGCACATTATGAAGGTAATTTTATCTGTTCAGCTGCAACCACAGTCACTCTGCTTCCATCTCTGTGTCTATATCTGGATCTTCACGTTCTTTCCCATCCCTTCTTCCTTCCTGTAAGAGCTCAGATTTCTCCTCTCCAGTCAAAATAACTTCATCTCTGTAATCCACACTCAGCTCTTAAGCAACCATTGCTGTTCCACTCTCGTACTTTAAACCGTGAAAGGCACATTTAAACCCATTGAAACATTGAGATGATTGTTTTGAAACCGGGATAAACATCAGAAATGCTTCAATGTGTGCCTCAGGAGACTCTGAACCGTACCAACAGCAGCTGTGAATGTGTGATTTTGGTGACCTGTCCAGGGTGTCTCTGCCTGTTTCCCAGTGGCTGCTGGGATGTGTGGCACACTCTGTGACCCAAGGTTGCAGTTTTCAGAAGATGGATGGATGGATGGATGGATGGATGGATGGATGGATGGATGGATGGATGGATGGATGGATGGATGGATGGATGGATGGATGGATGGATGGATGGATGGATGGATGATCTATGAACCACTTCAACCATAACACCGAAGTTCTCCTCTCAAGTACAACTTGTTCATATATCACTAACAGCATGGTACATGCTCATCAAGTGCCACTTCAGTACCTTAGATTGATTCATTTGGCCTCTTTTCAGCAGGTCTTTGTGCCTCTTCTGCTCTTTGGAGCTACTCTGGGCTGCACTTTATTGAGCGAGCAAACTGAAACACAAATACGACCCATGAGAAAATCCCCGGGGAAAGCAAGGAAGGGCTCATTATCGCCAGCTTCCTGACCCGTTCGAGTACCTCGCTGCTGTTTAGTTATGATAAAGATGTTTGCCTGTGCATTATCTTAAGGGGTTAAATGAATAATGCATGGTGCGTTGGTGCCAGATATCTCAGGCAGGAGAAGAAGCTCAAAGAGGCTCTGACTTGGAATTAATCCTGGGATACGCGGTGACTTTTAACTTCCGACACGGCTGCGCTGTGTTTGCCAGGGTGGGAGAACGTGTACGGCTTCGACATGACCTGCATCCGCAACGTGGCCATGAAGGAGCCGCTAGTGGATGTTGTGGACCCCAAACAGGTGGTGACCAACTCCTGCCTCATCAAGGTGAGATAATGAGTGTTTATGCTCTTCTTTGGCTGGAGATGATCCTTCCACGCCTGAACATCTGCTATTGGACGCCGTTAACGGAGCGTTATGTCATCGTGTTTTGTGATTTTGATCCAAACTGAAATATTTGTTCACTGTTGGATCATAGCCATTGACCTCAGAGTGCGAACGTTATATCTTCCGGTCATTAAATGAGCATGTCCCCTTATTTTGATGAGAGAAAAAAAAAAAAAACTACTGAAATGATCATGTACATTTATTGATCTTGTAATTTATCGAGTCAGCCTCATTTTTTCAGCCTCATTGACCAGACTTGAACTGAATGCAGGTTTTGAACCTTGGGAAAAGGTTACCCAAAAGCCTGAGGTCAGAGGATGATTTCAAAATGACCTCTTGTGTCCAGAAGGCCACAGATATGCCTTAAAAAGAGCGAAAGACAGTTCTTGATGTTCGGTGCTGTAAGCGCAGCAGGAAAAGTTGGAGATACTAGATAGGAAGAAAACCTTGAGAGAGGACAAAACACAGGTAGGAGACAGGAGGGGGACAGACACAGAAGATAGACGCTGGTTTCTCGGAAAGTTACGACCTTCTGGTAACTAATGCTGCATTTCCACTGATGGTATTTGCTCCACTTTGCTGCACTTGCTTTCGAAAGCCAGCATTAGGTTTGGGTAGTGTTTCAACTGCAAAAATAGTTCCTCATTGGACGCCACACAACCTATGCACTCAAACACACACTTTCTCTCTTAACCTGTTCCACTGTTAAGACTTTGCCATTAGTCTGAGCAGAAAGGAGAGAATATAGATCATAAAACATTTTTTTTGTATTACAGTCAAAATCCAGACACAGTACGATGTGAAAAATCTGTAACAAGACTTAACCGGAAATACACGAACAACTCACGTAAAAAAAGCAAAACTAAGATTATTTTTGTTCGTCAAGTGTTTTGTCGATACGTGTCACAACTCTAGCTGCAGCATTTTGGATCAGTTTGGAAGCTTCGCAAAGAATTGTTTAAATGTCCTAATAATAATGAATTACAATAGTCCAGCCTGGTGGTAACAAGTGTATGGACTAACATTTCAGCATCATGTTGGGTCAATAATTTCCGGATCTTTACAATGTTTTACAAGTGAAAAAGGGCACTTCTAGAGACTGTTTAAATATGTGAGTTAAAGGTTAGATCCTGGTCAGAAGTTCCTCGCAGAGACTGGAGGCTAACGAGAAACACTCGAGTAATAATGTGATCTACTATATTCCTGAGAAGTTCATGACAAAACACCATGACCTCAGTTTTGTCTGAATTAAAGAGAAGCAAATTTGAGGTCATCTAAGACTTTATGTCTTTAAGACAAGCCAGAAGCTTCACTAACTGCTCTGTCTCCTCTGGTTTGATGGATAGATATAGCTGATTGTCATGAACATGAGCTAACTGGTATCTATCAGATAAATGTAATCTAAACCAGTCTAGTGCTGTCCTTCTAATCCTAATGAGATGTCCCAGTCTCTGTAACTGGATGCTAAGATCAACCATATTAAAGCAGCAATGAGGTCCAGCAGAACCAGTATAGAAAGCAGTCCACGAGTCCTATTGGACACATTGCTGTTGTGTTTTGTTTTTGTTTTTGTTTTTTAAAAAAAGGCCAGTTTGAGTTTTCTGAAATCTGTCACTTACCAGGGATGTCAATCTTGTGGCCATTCTGAGCAGTGCACTGTCCACAATGAAGACTTTTTTGGAACCCTGAAGAAGCAGGTACTAAAAATTTGTGCCAGGGACCAGGGACCAGGTACTTTTTTGCATAAATATGAGTAGAGTAGAGCTGACAGCATAAGTGAAAACACAACAAAAGATTTACTAATTTCTGATAACATCTGAACATTTAAAAGAGGGAACTTGAAACGGACTAGAGATTGTTCATCATATCAGTGGTTCTACACACTTTTAACACGATTTGTTGAGGTCTGTCCTGTTTTTCTGTGATAAGTGATGATTGTACTCGGCATCGGGACATTAACGGTCATCCCAACCAACACTGTCCATTATAATCCCTAATGCAGATCACACTGATAACACCTACGTGCACATTGGCTGCAGCCTCCACGGACCAGCAAATGAAGTGTGACCTTGACACGCGTCTATCGCCCCGTCCCTCTGCACAGTGAGAGAGGGGGGCTCCGTGTCGTGCATGTCAATGGCAGCCAGTCTGGGCTGCGGCAACCTTAAGGCCAGCGTTGATCCGATGGATTAGATTATATATAGTATTTGATCATTACAGCCACAGTGTTGTTTATTTTTGGCTTTGATAATAACATTTAAATGCAGAAAACATAACCAGCAAAGGGATCAGTCATGAGTGTAATAAGGAAATAAAAATCTGAGCTCTGAGAATAACTGTGATAACTGTATACATGCTTCATCATCTTTGAATAGATTACTGAAGTGTTCACCCAGGACCTGCTGTTATTAAATCGGTGCAATAAAAACAACGGAGGGAAAGATTGATGATGATGATGATGATGATGATGTTGATGATGATGATGAAGTCTAATCCCGTGGAAAGCATTGAATTTAATGACCTGTACGCGGCCTCCAGACTTATTGCAGCACCTTTTCTGCATTATTGCTTTCTCAAACTTCTAACATTGTAGATGCGAGAGCAGTTGTTGGTTTAAAGACAGCACAAGGAACTTCAGAATATTTATTATCCTCAATATTTTAGCCTCCCGCTGCCAGTGAACATAAGCCTCATTCCTTCACATTGGAGCTGTGACACTTTTATCGGCGTCTGTAGAACAAGATCAGCACGCTTCTGCCTCCATGTTTGGTTCTAAGCGTGCGCTGAGATTCACGTGAGCCTCACCTGCCTCTTCCATTCGGTAATCAAAGCTAATTTGATGTGCTGGCACGACGCCTTTCCTCTGACAGTCGCCTACGATTCAACAGTGAGGTTTATTTCTGAATGCAGTCTTAGAGAGCCAATGTGGCTTCACAGGCTTTGTTCAATTGCACAAAGTGCTGATGGGCCTTTGTCTCTGCTACTTAAGTACACACAAGGCTGTTGATTAGGGATCTATGTTTATGTTGAGGACACTTTGACTATTTCATTTATTTGGAAATTTGAAGCACAGAAGCATAGTTGATATATATATATCAATATATATATATATATATATATATAGATATATAAAGATTTAAGGACTTGTCTGTGAAAGACTTCAACTCTGCTCCCTCTGACAGGAGGTGGACATCTACACAGTGAAGACGGAAGACCTGTCCTTTACCTCAGCATTCTGCCTGCAGATCCAGAGAAACGACTACATCCACGCGTTGGTCACCTATTTCCACATAGAGTTTACCAAGTGTCACAAGAAGACTGGCTTCTCCACTGGTCAGTTGCATCACTAGTGGCTGTTTTGCTAAAGATGGCATGATTTTGCCTTTTCTTTTCTTTCTTTTACTTTTAACATGTATGTCAGTGCATTGAAATACTAATATTTCCATTGAAGAACAAGAACAGTTTGATTAATGTCAGGATATTTCAACGTTGCTGCGTGACTGACCTCTAGTGGTGGATATGAATAATAGCAAATATGCACATTCTGTCCGCGGTTCTTCTATTGATTATCTGCAACAGTCTCAATCAAAGTCGTATGCCTTGTCAAGTCAGCACTGCCAATTGATTTCCAATAGAGTCTTGTAAGACATTTATCTGATGTAGATCATGAAGCTGAAAAGAAGAAATATAAACAGCATTGACATCACATGTACCAGATTAGACACAGCAGAAAGGAAGTGGTGATTGACTGACACCTTGTGAAGATTGAGCAGGGATTGCAGAGCAAAGGACGCAGTCATGCCCTTTCTTAGCTTTGACTTCACCCCATCATCTTCAGCTCGAGAGGAATTTGCTCTTTGCGCACTGCTTCCCAAAAAGAGACACAAACTTGGCTCTCTGCAGTACGTCCACTGTTTGACATTCACATCCCCCACTTTTAGCCTCGCGATGGAGTCATAGTGTGGGTCTGTCCTGTATTGGTCTGTTACAGTATTCTGCCACACTGTCCTCACGGCAGAGGAGGTGCTGCATGGCTAGAAGAAGATTTGTAAACCTTAAATAGGTGATGTGTTGAACTGCAGCCGAGAACATGAAGACTGTTTTTACAGACCAGAATTGTTGGGAAATTGCACAGTTTTAACATCTAAATAAGAGATGTTTGTGTATATGTGTGTGTGCGTGTGTGTACGTGTGTGTCCCAGCACCAGATGCTCCCTACACACACTGGAAGCAGACCGTGTTTTACTTGGAGGACTACTTGACAGTGCGGAGGGGAGAGGAGATCAGTGGAAGTATGGCCATGAAGCCCAATGAGAAAAACACTGTGAGTCTAACAAACAGTCGCTGAAGGCATTTGTGTCAAAGCTGAAGCAACGTTTATCCGCGATATTAGTTGTCGAGAGACAAATACGGTAAATATAGTGTTTTAGCGTTGCCAAATGTGTCAGGCTGTGCTGGATCAATAGCAGCAGAATGGCGGCTGTGCTCCTGTGACTTCTAAACAGAAACAGAGTGTATTGTTGACCTTGTCTGTCTCCCTCCTCTCCCCTGTGGGATGGAGGAGCGTGGGCTCCTAAATCGGCCGTCCTTATCAAACACCATCTTCTGCTCCTGGGTCAGATAAACAAAAGCTCACAACTTAGATCTGCTGTTTGTTCAGTGCTGGAGGAATATTGACCCCTTCTCCCTCTCTTCTTTCCTCCCTGTAGCGGGACTTGGATTTTACCTTCGAGCTGGATTTTAAAGGGCAGCTGTGCGAAGCAGCCATTGGCCACGACTACAAGATGCGCTAAGTCCAGCATGGGGGTGGGGGGCAACGTCTGGGACCGGCATTGAGGACCATCCCCTGCACAGCGGAGGGAGACAGAGCCACTCCTGCCACCTGTGAAAGAACACGGCAAAGACCAAGAAGAGGAGGTCCCACCAACGATAGATGAAGGCAGGAAGTAGTGAAACAGGAAGTGACGCTTGCTGTAAAACACTGAATGTAACAGACAAAAAAGAAACCAGGGACGCTGATGAATGTCACTGATTATCGCCACGTATACCTGAGTGTTGGTCTGTGTTTAGTTACATTTTTGCTTTCCTGGAACCTTTTGCTGAGATCTGGAGACAAACCCCCAGTTTATTTGGTTCTCTCATGGTTTTCCAGCCAATTTAAGATGTGAATCACGTCACGTTCTGTCTGATAGCACATGAGTTTCAACTGTATCTGTTTAGTAGTGTTGAAAAAGAGAATGCCAGGGACAAGCCTGTAACGTGAAAGGTAACGTGTGTTTGTGTGGCGTGCTCGTAGCTTCCTGTGACTGTGACGTAGAAGGTGTTGAAGCTTGTTCCTGTGTGATGTCCTTTTTCAGATGTGATGTCGTTTCCCCACCACTCCCTTCCTCCTCAAGGCCTTGACCAAGCTGAAGCGCATCTGTGTCCTTGAGGCGTCTTTCAGCTGTTACTGTACTGTGCTATATGACCTTTGATTTGATTTAAACGTGAGCCAAAGAGTTTCTTCACATCGGGACGTGCACGTTCAGCTGATCGTGGGTAGGCAAACTAGCCCTCTCAGAAAAGCGACATAAAAGAGATGTGAGCGTCGACAGGTTACGGGGTGCTGAATGCATCACAAACAGCACACTCGTGGCATAAAGGAGGATGCTGGTATCAATCCATCAACATAAAGGGCACCAGTCACTTTATGATGCAGAATCAATCAAATACAGCTGATTGTGGCTCGTTGGCTGCAATGCAGACTGGTACACATCAGCAACATTAAACCTTAAAGAATGTCGAGTGAGAATGTGGCTGCCCAAAATAACTCCTGAAATAACATGTCAGAAACGCTCAACGTTTAAAATATTTGATGTATTAGCGGCAAGTGTTATTAAATGTTGCATATATCACAGCAGCTGAATGAATAAAGCATTGTTCTTTAGACTGTCTCTGTTAAGGAAGCACCAAGGCACCTTTACAAATGCAATGACATCACCATGTCTTTATTGTCTCTTTTATATTCACAGGTGTGTAACTACACAATGACACGTGACATACTGGCAGTAGTGAAACACTATTGGTTACAGTGTAGACCAGCTGTCGGCAACCCGTGGCTCTGGAGCCACATGCGGCTCTTTGGCGCCGCCCTAGTGGCTCCCTGGAGCTTTTTCAAAAATATGAAAATGGAAATTGTTTTAATATAATTTCTGCAGGAGGAAAAACGTGACAAACATTCTTAAAGTTCTCCAATGCTGTATAAATGTGTATAATAAATATTTAATTTCAACATCTCATTATAATGGAAGTTAAACTTAAAGCTCCATCGCACAGCAGAGTGGCCACGTGGTGCGTCATTCTCTCCAGGATGCGCTGCAGGGAAAATAAACATGTAATCATGAATGCTCATTATGTATTTGTAGCCTTATTATCATTTGGAAAGTAGGCTAATACAGCTAATATAGACACTTACAGCATGTGTTGCCTTTATTATAAGCCCTATATAAGGCTTTAATTTTTTGCGGCTCCAGACAGATTTGTTTCTTGTTTTTTTGGTCCAATATGGCTCTTCCAACATTTTGGGTTGCCGACCTCTGGTGTAGACCATAAGATGGTTCAATCAACTCTGTAACAAGTGTGTCATCTCACTCTTTAAATTAGCTGCACTGATAGAAAACGTTTGACACACAAGCAGTTTCCCCTGGTTGGTGTTGTTGCGCGATGCAGAAACTATGGACAAGTAATATTCTGATATGGGTTGTATTCTGATGAAAGCAATAATCCAAATAATGTGCTAAAATGCACAGCAGCTAGTGAAATATTCTGCTTTCCTTGTGAATATTTGAGCGGAGAATATTCTAACAGTTCCAGAGCAGTCCAAGGAAAATAGTTTCTCTTCCTTTTGCATCAAACACACATTAAAGCCATGCACCTGCTGCAGGAGGAGAAATGAAAGTTCAGGGCTTTAAGAGCAGTGCACTCCTCATCTTAGTTCAGATAAGATTTACCCCAGTGTGAATAAGTTAGACAATTAGAAAAAAGATGTATCAATGGCGATGTCCTAAGGTCCAAGACAAGCTTATTCATGGTCTATACAGAATACTACCGTGCGTGTAAGCACAAACAGTGTGGAAATAAATTAATCCAAATTACCAGATGAAGCAGAATAATAGTTTAGGGTAGTTAAATAAATACTAATTAAGGTTAAAAATAACAATTTCTATTCAGGTTAAAAGGAACTTATCATATAAGATTTATTATTACAGTATTTACATTTTATTTGGTCCCCCAAAAAAAAAACAGCTGCTGTTTGAGAATAGCAGTGGGTGCAGTCAGTGTTTCTGTGGTGACACGTGTGATGAAACTCTGTGTGTGTGTGTGTGTGTTTGTGTGTGTGTGCGTGCGTGTGTTGGGGGGTGCTACGACGCATGCTTAGCAGCAGGATTTCTTCTTCTCTGAGGGGCTGCCCACCAGCTGGATTGTCTTCTCCTTCACCCTGTCCTCCTGTTCTTTCAGGATCCTGGCAGATAAAATGAGACAGATGAACTACATCAGATGAGGAACCGCACTTTATTGCCATCTCCTGGAGTTCTGCAGGATTGCAGATAATTTTAGAGTAATTTAAATGTGGTCCTGGAGCATTTTCATAATAGATATGAACGAAAGAGCCAGCAGTGCATTGGGAATGACATTGTCTCTGTAAAATGGCATTAACGCTTTATTAACAGTAAATTTGAAGAAATGTGCTGTTCATTCTTTCATTATTCTGTTTGAAAACAAAATCAGAAAATTGAAACAGTGGTTTGTTATTTGTTTTAAAATAACATAAAAATGAAAAAAAGAGACTAACAGAGAAACCAAAATACAACATTTTTCCCTTTGGAAAATATAAATTGAGGGGGGGTGGGAGTCTGTTTAAAGCTAAGTTTTCTCTTACACCTGGAATTGTGTCGATGTCTAACCTCCAAAGAACTACAGGGAAGCTTTCAGTATCAAGCAGTTCCTGGTATGGTAATAAAGTTATGTGCTGGTCAGAACCGTCCAACGTCATACCGGAGCACTTTGGAGCACTGAAACGTTGCAGACCGATGCTGATTTCAGCATGTGGTTCACTGCTTTCAAAATGTTCTCTGACTAAATCATAGTAGGGGGTCACTTGCCGCCATATTACTGGAACCCTATACCTGAAATTGATGACTTCCCTCCAGTTCAGAATGGTGGAAACCAAAGCAGTTCCCAGGAAAAACTAATGTTCAAACTCTTTTCCACTCAATTTTTGTTCCGTTTTCCTGTTGTGGTTTTCAAATAGAAAAACCAAACCAAATTTTCAGAGTGTCTGATTTTGGAGAACAAACCATACCAAGTCTTCCGAAGCAGCAACTTGATAAAGTTGGCTGGGTAATCGTGCAATCATCCTCCGTCATAAAATATGTCAACTTCTAAGTTGAGACATTGTTACGGTCCCATTTCTTTGCTCACCTGGCTAAATGCACCATGGACTCCATTACGTTGCATCCTGAGCTTGCGCTACATTCAAAGAAAGCCAGCTGGCTCTCCTAAAACAAGGAAAACCAAAACTTATGACATCTTTTTTATATTTTTAACACACACTGGAAATACATATTTCCACAGACCTTGGCAAGTCTTTGACCTGCTTCATGCTGAACTTGTCTCTCCATCTGTTTGTCTGTTTTGTTTCCCAGGAGCATGATGGGAATATCCTCTCCTGCGCTTTCCTAGAGAAGAAAAAAAAAAAATCTCTATCTATATATAGAAAGATTTTTCATTTACCTGTAGCGCTATTTGTACTCAACACTATCCGCAATCTGACCAAAAGGTTTAAGGAGTGTGTACTACATTACCTGCAGATTAGCCAGTTAATGTAGCTAGGCTAACACCTTTATTATCAACACCTGGCCCAAAAATCTTGAGCCTCTAAATTTTAGCTGCTCGGTCATAAAGTCTATAAAGTCACACTAAAACCATCGACATGATTCCACCAGAATCACTCACTTTGTCAAATGGTAAGAGGCAAAAATGGCAGAAAAGCATATTTTTATATATTTAATCATCTAATGTTGGAATGGATGCAGCATCAGAACAGCAGGGCTTCTGCCTGCCTCACCTTAATGCTGGTGAGCCACTGCCTGATGGCGGTGAAGCTCTGCTCAGCTGTGATGTCGTACATCACAACCACGCCGTCGGCCTTGCGAAAAAACTGCTTGGTGATGCTTCGATACCTGCAGCAGGAAGTCAACAAAATGCTTGCAGAGCCTTTAACGTCTCTAAACACTAATCAGAATAAACAAAATCAATCTTCTCCTCACCTCTCCTGTCCAGCTGTATCCCACATCTGCAGCGCCACCTGGCTGCTGTCCACAGTTATTGTCTTTACACTGTAATCAATACCTGCACGTGCACCCAAGAACAAATGTTATGTATTTTTATGCTTCTAATGATACACAACAAATACAATATGTAAAATACATATGTAATGTGTAAACTGTACACATTGATCGGCTGCTTTTACTTATTTACAAAAAGCAGAAAATGAAAGGCTCACTTTAACATTGTCCATGTAATAAAATAAGTCTTTAAGTTACTATGACAACCTTTACTTGACTTGATGCCTTTGTTAAGAAAAAATGACATGGATTTCTCCAACTGACCTTGATTCAGAACCAGAGCCTCATCTCTTTTATTAGCTACTTGGAAGGTGACTACTTTTTCACTCAAGTACTTTTAGGGCATTTTTATTTTCATACATATTATCACTGCAGGCTAAACTGTGAACTATGAAACTCAAAGAAAGCCCCCAGAAGCATAAACAGGCCCAGTTAAATTGCTGCAGAGGTCATGGATTCATAACTGTCAGTTAATTTCTCTCATTAGCTATTCCGATGCATGGAAGGTTTGGATGTCATGACAGGTGGAGAGGCCGAGTCAAACACACACCACTGAAGTAGGTTAAATATTCAGAATAGGTGCTGTCGCACGTACCAACAGTGGCAGAAGTGCCAGGGTGGAAGGAGTCATCACAGAATCGCCGAAGGAGGGAGGTCTTTCCTACGCTGGAGTTTCCCACCATGACGACCTTGAAGAGGCGGTCAGGAAGCGAGGGAGCACTTTCATCCTGAGGAAGATGATGGGATTGAAGGAAAGTTGGACATCGATAGAATAAAAGCGTATTAAAATCCTCTTTTCCTAAGCATCATCAGCACAGTCCTGTGCAAAGATTTCTTGCAAGTCAGTCAGTCTTCTGTGTGCGCGTGCTTACATTAATGCTGGTCTCCTTGCCAACAGGCCGACCTCTCAGGGATGTTGGCGTTTCATTTCTCATCAATGGGTCATTTCTCATCTCCTCGTTGTCCGAGGTTTCTTCTGTTTCACTACACTCCGGAAGGGGCGATCGAGCCAGTTGGTCACGCTGGAGCAAGTGCGGGAGGTGGTCCTCCTCTATGGAGATGATCCTCTGGAGATGCCCTCTTTTCTGGGGAATGCAGGTGGTCTGGGACAGCCTCTTAGTCAGGTTTTGCCTTGCAGAGCTGGTGGTCTGCTCCTCTTCATCACTGCCAATAGGAAGTAACATTCAAACCCAAAACATAGTGACAAATTTGTCAAAGTATTGGAGAAAATCTCTGGTTGTTCACCTTGTTAGGACATCTGGGTTTGGGTGCTTTGGAGTACTGGTTGAAGGATTCTGCCTTAAAACAGGTGTTTTCTTTGGTGTCTGTAGCAGAATCCAAAACGAGATGCAGGCTTTATTCTAAGCAGGTGATTCTAGGCTCAACTCAGCACTTTAATGCATTTGTACCTGAAAACACATGTCGCTCTCATCACGTAAATTTTTGTTCATCTCCCTAAACAAAGGAAATGAAACATACTGTGATTTTATCAAGCATTTTACCTGCACACAGTTTCCAATATAATACAGCTGATGATACATTTTTGAAAATCTCACTGCAGCTGTAATGTTGTTATCACATCCCATCACTGATGATAAGGGACCCAAACCCTCAAAACCTGCCCATTATCACTATCCAGCAGCATCTGAACCCAGAACAGCACATCTGGCTGACTTTCCACTACTCTGCAGATCAACGTGGCTGAAAGTAACATTTGTAGTGGATATGTAACTACAAACTACTTTTAATCACTGAAATCCCTAAAATCTATAAAATCAGTTTACTTTACAGCTCCAGTTCTTGTGGTCAAGAACAAGTGCAGGTGTGTGCAGCTGTACCTCTAAGTCCGTACCTCAAAAGGTCCAGCTGTTTGAGGAGACTTGCCCGCTCTCTCTGCAGCCCCTCAGTGAGTCTGTATATTTCCCTGAGTGGGAAAACAACAACAGACAGTTTGTTAAAACTATGACTCTGTCTATCCAACGATATCTGCACCAGTGTGACTCACATCTCCTTCTCCTCATGAAGTCGTGTGGCCTGCTCCTGCAGAAGGCACAGCTGCTCCTGGGCCAGCACCAACTCCTGACTGGTATGGTCCAGTTCCCGCGCTAACTCGTCGTTGGTCTGCTTCAGTTTCACATTTGCTACCTTGGTGACATGTTGTTCACTGTGGAGGTCCTGGTACTGCTGCTCCAACTAGAGACTCATTAGAGAAAAACTTGGACTGTAATCACTGAATGAAGAACCTCCTCTCATCTTGACAACTTAAAGTACATTTGGATCATTCCATTTTACTGAACATGCACCAATTTAGAACAATTTCGACACCAGTCTGCCAATTGCATCAATGTTTTGGCTATCAGTAGTTCCTAAACCCTTAGGCAGTCCTATTGTGGGGCTCTAATTCATACTAAAATGTCGTAATAAAAATGCTAGGAAGCTTTGATATAGAGATTTTTTGTGTTTCTAAACTGCTCACCCTTCTCTGTTTCTGAAAGAGCTGCTCCATCTCCCTCTCTTTACCCGACAGCTGCAGCTCCATCTCCTGACAGCGAGAGAGAAACCTCTCATGGTCCTTCAGAGCAGGGATAAAACAGGCATTGATGATGATTCAAACATCCAGGAAGTAAAACACTTGTGGCAATTAATATGAAAGACAATAACGTGAAAGGGGTGACAAGGTTTTACCTGCAGCACAATCCGGTCTTTCTCGTTTTTTATTTGCTGTTCCATTTCCTCGTAAAGATGCTGAATCTCGTTGTCGTGTGTTGCTGCTTTTCTGCAAAGAAAAGACAAGTTTAATTAATGTTTAAACCTTTAAAAATTTAAATTTAAACCAATAAATGCATTATATAGACATGACTGCACACTTTGATATTGGTATAAAAACCTACGGACCTCTTTAGAGCACTCTCCATCTCCTTCTTCTCCTCGTTTGCTTCTATTATCTGTGATGTGACCCTGGACAGGAAGTCTTCAAAATTTGCCAAGAGATGCGGCTCATCGCGCCGCAGCTGTGCCCACAGGCTGCGCACCTCCGCGGGGCTGATGAGGCAAAATCATGTTTTAATCACATGCTTACTTCTGTCATGATGAAGGACACCCCTGCCTATAAAGTGACCCAAAACCACACCTCAGTTGCCCACATGATAAGAGGGTTAGCTGATTCCCATAATGTTAATTTGCCTTTAAAAATCTCTTCACTGCAGCAGAAACTATGAGCTTTGTCAGTGCTGCTAAAACAGACTGAAGGCAAACAGGGAGTTGGAAGAAAATGGGGTATGAAAGTTTGGGATCTGCTTCTCTTTCACAGGATACTTTAATTATGCACCTGATGTTTGTTAAAGGTGAGTCACACATTTCATCAAGATCCTGCCAATAGATCTCATTCCATCCGGTAAAGCAATGTGTAAACAGTCCTCATCTTAACAAAACAGCAATAGCAGGACAGAGCAAGGTGTAACAGGGTTTCAGACCAGTGTGTGACAGTTCTAGAAATGCTATGATGCAAAAAAACACAGACACTGCTATGGATAATAACAGATAGCCGAGGACAGAAAGAGCTTTGCATTGCAACAAGTAGAAACTTCTACCTGATCTTCAAAAGAGAAAAAAAACAGTCCAGTTGACACAGAAAACTAGCTTGGATAACTATGACCTGGATGATTGAAAATCTACACAGACTTCTACCCGATCAGTTTACACAGCTGATAATAGTCTCAGGCCAGAAGTTTGACTGAGCGTGCCTACAGTGGATACAAGTTGGACCAAACTGCAGAATCTTTAGGCTCACACACAAACTGCTCACTCTTCAAATACGCTGTTGGCGCCGAGGCTCTCCATGAGCAAGGAAAAGTGTTTTTCCTCTTCATCCTCTTCTCTTTGTATCAAACCGTCCTCCCACTGAGTCTGGTACAGGACTTCTCCTGGGCTTTTGCATTGTGGCTTCTCTCCCATTTGGCTCCCTTCCTCTCCAGAAACCTCCTGGCCGAATAAAAAGGCACCTGAAACAAATCAGCAGCTCGCGCTTAAAGTTGATGAAAGCTCTATTGGAAATAGAAACAACAGGATAACATACTAAAGCCAGAGGAGAACTCCTGGAGGGTGAGGAATCCGTTGCTGTCGGAGTCGAGCGTATCGAACACGTTCTCCAGCTCCTCTGCGCTAAGAGGAAGCCCCCCGTTTAGCCTCTGTTAAAGATGCAGAAGACAGCTGCATCTGTCAAAAACAAAGCCTGAAGGAAGCTAATGACAGCGTAGCCATAACAACTGCCTCTCTGGACTGTCATCTAAGTGGTGGTTATCATGGTTCATGTTCCCTCAACCTCCCGACTGTAGTTGAACACGTCAGCATTAATTACAAACGAGGGTATTAAAAGACTTCAGATGAGGCTTACATTCAGCGACACACATGCACCAACCGACAGTTTTTAAGCAAACCAAAATAATCTGATGCAAGTGGGAACCTCCTAAAACAAGTAAAGAAATTCAGCCACACCTCTGTAAACAGCGTGTATTTACAGTTCTACATATGTTGACCGAGGTCACTTGTACAATCCAGGGCAGGAAAGGGGCAAAGCAAAGGATCTGTGGAAGATTATCAGCTGTTTTTGTACATGGTGTTATCAGGGCAGGCAGACCACATCCCTTATGTCAGCAAACAGTAAAGCATTACAGCCACAGCCTGCTGGTGACAAACGGATCCTTGCGCTGCGAAAATCGAGAAGAGTGCAAACGAAGGCGCGCTTGGTTCACTGTGATATGGAACCTTGCATGATGGGCATCGACACCTCAGTGAAGCGAGAAGAGAACTGCCGTGCTGCTGACCATCTACTTTCCGACTCATTAGCATAAACACAGCTTCAAAGCGAGCCCACTTTGTGTTTAGGGTCCTCAGCGAGGGTTTCATCAAAGGATGAGATGTGGCAGTGATGAGTATATAAGTGGATCTGCACATTAATGTGAGCGGAGGAGTTTCGACACAAAGCGTCCACGTGGCTCTTTGTATCACGGCTTCTTCAAATAAAGTGGGCTTTCAGCCTCATTAATAAACACACGCACTTTTCACGGCCATTATGAAAATACCAGATAAATATAGATATAAATACCAAATAAATGTTGCATCAATTAACCACCCTCTGATTTTGAAGTTAGTTAACTATATATTTCACGTTAAATGACCAGCTGACAGCAAACCAATCACTTTGTCTCTGTGACCACATACACTAAAGTATACTGGCTACTTTAAAATCTTACCTGCATGTCACGACGGGTGATGAAGCCCTTGTTCTCCATGTCACACATCTGAAAGAACTCCAGAGTTTTCTCCTGGACAGTGTTGCGCCCCACATCTTTGGTCTCAGAGGTATCCGACGCCTCGCTGTTGCCTCTTCTCTGCCGCGAAGTTCGCACCGATGAGCTGCTCGCGTCGTTAGCGGCGGCGCGGGAAAGCGCTGAAGCCGCCATGGCTTCGGCGAGTGTGTCGCTTTGAGGATGTTTCCCTCCGTCCTTCATATGAGTCGGGTACAGTTGAGCTGCGGTGCTTACAGATCCTGGAGAATCCCAGGCTGCTCGACATCAGAGCCTCTGAGCACTGTCACTAACTCCCATCTCTTAGCAACTACCTATGTAATAAGTCGAAACAAGGAGAGGGACAGCAGAAGAGGGTTTTTAATAAAATCCAGCCCCAGAAAAAGAGTTGTTTTCTTTTTTTCTGTTTGTGAAGCATATGAGCCACTGCAAGGTAAGACTGGTGTTTTATAACGCTGATATTATTGTACAACCCTAAGTTATACAAGTCATTAAATATTTAGAGTAAAAAGGATGTGAGCAGTCTAATTTTGCAAACTGCTGTTATTGACCTTTACGTCTGGGACAATGACCCATCTGAAGCTAACGTGGACTGACAAGTAACTGAAAATAAAAGACTGAAAATAAAGTTCTAGTACACTGACAAGAGCCTTGTTTGCATAGAAATATTGACATATTAGTCACTCAGACTACGTATTAATGTTTCGCTGGTTTGGAAGAGTGCACATATGCAGCAGACTACGTGTGTGTTGATCCATGCAAATGCTGATATGTGGGACTGGAAAAAGACAGGTAGAAAGATATTGGACAGGGACAAGATCAGGGACATGCTGTGACACACACACACACAGGAGGCCCAAGCTTTTAATCCTCCAAAATAAAAATAAAAAGATTAATTCCTCTCAATATATCTACAATGTGGCAAAATTCTTGCCCACTGTGCAACACTAAGCGTGACTAACCTCACCAGGAAAGTGTGGACTGACACGTAAACTAAGGCATGAGAGGAAATTTATAGGGGGAACTTAGGTGAGCTGCTGATTCAACAATATTTTGTAATATGAGTCCATTATATTAAGATATGAAAGGTGTATAGATTATTTGACGGTGACTTTTTCTTAACCTGCACATCTATAGGAGGAGGAAGAGTTTGACATTTAAAGCCACAACAATCTGTGGGTTGTGGTGACCAACGACTCACTTGCACAAACCTTAAAAATAAATAAGACATAGACATCTTACTGTTCTACCACTAAGACAAATACTTGTAAAATCAAGGAAATGTTTTTTTGATAAGTTTTTCCATCTCTGTAAATACTACACAAAACACACATCTTGCATATATATATATATATATATATATATATATATATATATATATATATATATATATATATATATATATATAAAGTACTCTACAGTATATATTACGTATTTAATTCTGCAGAACACAGCATATGAAGATTTTAAAAAGAGAAACTTAATCTGAGAACATAAAAGACTGACATTTTCGCTTGAGGCCATATTCACCTGTCACGGTTTTCCAACTAGATGGGAAAGAGTTAAACTTCAGTTGTAAATGGACCTAAAGGAATGACTTGTTTGAATAACAGGAGCCATCTGAGGTGTAATTTAAAGTATTTTTGAAGTTAATACAAGACGCTACTTAAAAGTCGCTCCACTTCCTGAAGGGACTTCCTTTCTTCTTCTATCATTATTTCCACAACACACGTGAGACAGAAAAAGTTTCTACTTCCTTTTACAAACTTTTAACTCGTGAAATTTCCTGCCACACCATTGCCTCACATACGCCAGGCAGACCAAATCAACTTTTTTTCCCCTCACCCAGTCAGAGTAAGAGCACATTTGCAAAGTCAAACCGGACTGTCGAGTTAATTAAGCCAGCATGCAAACTCCCGCGATGTTAATCCTGAGCAGATAAAGCGGCGTTGCAAGAAAAAATAGATTAATTACCTGTAAATGAAAAGTGAAATTCAGGTTAGATGACTCGGCTGAGTCGCTTTCCGTCAGATCCGTTTCTGAGTGACCGAGCATGATGGCGCTAAAATGGAGGGAGGGGCTTCGACTACCATGGCAACAGGAACGCGGATGTACAATCGCACAAGCTCACAGACATTCCCGTCGAGCGCACTTTTCACGTGTAGATCCGGGTTCGAAACACTAAAATATTCTGATTTTCTGTGTTCATCAGCGTGTTCCAGCATCATTAATCATCAAATGTTTGCATATTTATTTAAGCATGGAAATACTGCAACGTTTCGTCGACGGTTCTGGCAAAATTCTATCTTTAATTGCTGTTAAGGAGACCGGTTTCATGATCTCGGTCACAGGCGGCAGATCAGTGATCTCTAATCAAGACCAAACACCCAGCAGTTGAAGCTGCATGTGTTCATATTTCATACGCAGTTCTTTCTTTTAGAGCCAGAAAGCCAGTCCAAGTGTGAGACAGCAATTACAATAAATTCACAGAAGGCAGTAATCTGAGCTTTTGCAATGTCTTCCAAAGTGTCTTCCAGATGTGCTGACATGTCATCGCAGGAAATCGGCATGTGGAATTGATAATATCATGAAGACTTCTAACTATTTAGTTATCTTCATGAGCATGGCCAGTTAGTGGAGTTGTCAACATCTGGGCAATGACATGCAAAAATTGCACTATTCTACGCATTGGAATATTCAATATACTCTGGGTTTTGTTGGGCTTCAATACCTTCACAAGTCTTGCAAGTAAAACTACAAAACCTTTTTCAAACTTATAAAATGCCTTTTCACACAGAGGGCCCTTTGTGGTCTCATATTGAGGATGAACCCATGCACAGACCTGAAAATGAAGGATATTAAAACAGAAGAAACCCATAAGATCAGTTATTAGAGTAAAACTATTATACTCTAAAAACAAACAGATGGTACTTTCGCAAGCCAAGAAACATAAGGGAGCAAAGATCTGCAGCATGAATGTCTGACTGGATGACAGTTGGTCTGAGGGGATGGGGCAATCATCAAATCCAGACGAGGTTCTGAAAAAGATTGATTCATGTTCAGTTTTCAATATTGAGATTGGTCTCTTAAAATTTCCAATAAAATGGCTAATTATTGCCTAATTATTACCTTTTATCATATATGGTGAATTGACTCTTCATAACAAAAATATAACTTGTGAACGTGTGTCACTGATATCTTACCGTCTACAGTTGATATTTGACATAGTGTGACCATATATTATATATATTATTATATATCTATTATATATAATAATAGATAAAGCATAATTTGTCAGATAATTGAAGATGTGGACAAATTGTAAAATTAAAGAAAAATACTGAATGTGTGCTGACTTTTATATTCATTACACAATAGCTAACTCGTCTAAATGCTAATTCTGTAATGCGTAAATGTTTTAATTATTAACTGTAACTGTTTTGTGCCGCTGTAATTCCCATGATGCTCAGATGGGGGCGGTAAAAGACCTGTTATTGTTCAGCACGCTCCGCACCTGTTTTTCTAATAAAAACCCTGGAACATCTGCATTTGTTCTCCGACATAAAACTAGCAGGTCTCGCATTATCCACCTGGTCCGGGACCGAGAACTTGCGCGGATGAACATGAACCCGGCGTGGTGATAAGTGGCTCCGATCTACTGGGAGCAATCCCTATAACGAACCATAAAAGCGTCTCTGCCTCATTGAGCAGCGGAGTCGGCCACGTCTGTTAAGGTTTCAGGCTTCACAAACTGAAAATACGCGGATGTTCCGCATGTGAAGAAGACTCCTTGTCAAGTTGTTTTAACAAGGCCAATTTACTGGTAAACACATGCGTGCAAAGTGACGCTTTGGAGCCAGATGTGTTTACATTTTCGGATAAAAGAAATTAACTTTGAAAGCACATATTTCTTGCATGACTGGATGCACTGAAACAGCAGTGATTGTTAATTTTTTCGATTTGATCCAGTTGTTTTTAAATTCTATTTTCAGTGATTGATATTTATGCACACAGAATATACATCTGCACAGTGCAGGATGCTGTCTCCTGATTACCTCCTGATGTTCTCTAATGAGGTCTGCATGTGGGCCTGATTCCAAGGCAACTTCCATGACGCTTATGTGGGGACAGGAAACCGCCGTCGCAATCACAAGCTGAGCACAGATCCGCTTCAGGACCTATGGGAGGCATTTCAGAGAGGAGAACAGGAGTAGAGTGGCAAGAAAAACCAGCGATGCGGGTCTGCAATGTCATCATGCTCCAAGACCTTGGAAGCACTGACATCACTTGATCAATGGTGATGCTTTCAGGGTCTCTGGGGGTCATATGTGGCCATGATCTCAGATAGTCCCTGTGGATGAGTATGCATTTCTTGCATGTGAGCTGTTTCACCACTCAGAGTCAGGATCTGCTTTTCCTTGTGGCCTCTTTTAGACCCAGTTTGATGCAGAGAAAAGCAAAGAATTTGCTTTTCTGCATCATATCAGCAAGATTGCTAAAGTTTATGACCGAAGCTTTGTCCTCTGGCTATAAACAATTGAAAACTATTGGGTTCAAACTTAAGGGGCATTGTCACCTACAAGGCCTCTAAATGTAGGCTTCAGGCAACACTAATGATGAGGTGTAGCATTTTAACCCATATTGCCTAATGGGATATGGCCAAAATTGTTCAGTTGTATTTAAACATTGACATAAAATTAGTGTTGAAGGTGTGGTAATGTCATCTAGTAATTATTGCTTTCAACTATCTCCACCTTCGTTGAAATCCATTGAAAGTGCATATTTTTAAGAACAAAAATCAATCATTTGTTTGCCACATCTTGAAAACTAAACTGTTCACCTTGGGTGTAGATATCCTCTCTGAACTGTGTCCGAGCTGCTGGCCTGCCCACAGCAGGCGTACTAGTCCCAAAACAGTGCTCTCCTCCAGGCGCATTGTTTTTGTTTTTGCAAAGCAGCGATTAAAGCTCTCACCAACCGGGTCTGTTTTTCCCAGGATGTGGTACACCCACGTAGAAACCGGACCGCTGTTTGTTGCTGCCAAGTTGAATATGCGTGATTGTGTGCATGCGAAGAAAGTGCACCGCTGCTAATGCTCCTATCGGACAAAGTCTTATTGTACAAGACGAGCTGTTGCACGCTCCATTTACAGCACGGCTGCTGAGACATTACGTATTTAACCTTAGCTGTGTTCGAAATCTCCCAAATTCCCTAAAGAGTGCACTAACAAGGGTGTTTGTAGAGGTGTCCCAATGGTAAGTGAGGATCACCCCATCATAGTGCTCAAGTTACAATGAGTTGATTAGAAAAGATGTTACTGTCAACAGTGGTCTGCCCTTCACATCTCCCCACCCATCCTGGGATGAAGAAAGGAACCGGACTCATGTCATTAGATGAGATTCCACACGGACACCAATGAATCCCCCCACCTCCACCCCATGGGAATATAGATACATGTGTTTCCCATTGCTCCTACCCTCATTTAATCTGACTGACCACACCAGATATCCTATTATCCCAACAATCTTACTCTCAGATTACAACAGGAGACACACCAAAAAGGTCAATGGAATTTCTATATCACAGGAGCATAGCAATATCATGTTGCATTTACTGAAATATAGTTTGCAAATTGTGTGTTTTGATGATTGATTGTTGATGGTTTGATTCCTGGCCAAAAGTTATGACATGCAAATTAGAGTTGAGACCAGATTATGTCTAATGTTTCCAAAGGGGCAACTTTACAGAC